>NC_064642.1:174621188-174924218 GCF_023864345.2 Schistocerca serialis cubense
CCTTGTGGTACAGCTGCTCAGTGTGTCTAGGTCATCCAGACTGCAGCTCGTCCGGTCTTCAACTGCCGACCATTTGCTTCTCAACACCTACGGGAGGACACACTTTTCGGTGCACGTTCTGGCCAGTCAAAGGCCTAGTTTCTGGCCGTAGCACAACGGTCGTATTAGCTTGCTTCAAAAGCGCACCCTAGGGATCCATGGTTCGCCCGGTTTTAACAGACAGCTTTCTAGAAAGATATCGAAGCTTCTACCGTGAATTTCCAGCAGCCAATGGCAACACTCTCCCACGAATTTGGTGGGAAACTTCGTTCCATCTACATGCTCCAACTCACCTTCGCCAAGACAGCAAGGGCCCGGTTCCTGTGCTAATGTTTCTCTTCTTGTTCTTCTGTCATTACCCCTGATATTGCCCTCGTTTTCTAGGTTCAGAGAGAGCAGAAAATTTGCCTTAGCTCAAAGACAAATTAACAGAATGGACTTCACACAATACAGGGTATGTTCATGAAATAGAGGCTGCTGATCATAACGGGAAAGTTAGGATTAAATAAAACACCTACCCAAAAGATCAGTTCCCATAGGCATTGGGGCGATACAAAATGATAAAGATGACATATGAAAATGATTAAAATACCGTATCTTGTTCATACTATATACTCTAACGAAGGATTTACTCATATAACTCTACGTCTTTCAGTATGTCATTTGTTTCACTTGTAAGTAGGCTGTTTATGTTTTCTTATCGGCAACGTTACGTAGCGCTCTGTATGAAAATCACTGGCTGTGCTGTGTGCCGTCTGTGGCTAGTTTGCATTGTTGTTCGCTATTGTAGTGTTGGGCAGTTGGATGTTAACAGCGCGTAGCGCTGTGCAGTTGGAGGTGAGCCGCCAGCAGTGGTGGATGCGGGGAGAGAAATGGCGGAGTTTTGAAATTTGTAAGACTGGATGTCATGAACTGCTATGTATATTATGATTTTTCAACACTATTAAGGTAAATACATTGTTTGTTCTCCATTAAAATCTTTCATTTGCTAACTATGCCTATCAGTAGTTGGGGTGCCTTCCGTAGTTTGAATCTTTTATTTAGCTGGCAGTAGTGGCGCTCGCTGTATTGCAGTAGTTCGAGTAACGAAGATTTTTGTGAGGTAAGTGATTTGTGAAAGGTATAGGTTAATGTTAGTCATGGCCATTCTTTTGTAGGGATTTTTGAAAGTCAGATTGCGTTGCGCTAAAAATATTGTGTGTCAGTTTAAGCACAGTCATGCATAATTTTCTAAGGGACGTTACACACTTAACTGTCTCGTAGCGACTGCCACTGGTGCTGGATGAACACCTCTGTGACTCCTCCGCTTTTCCCAAACAAACTTGTGATGAAACATCCTGCTCTTCTTTTCATCTATTAATCGCACCATTTCGACGTTCCACGCACAAGATCTTTTCGAACGAACGTTTTATAAACCACTTCCACTTCCTTAAATTTTTTCCGATACTACAAAAAAATTTTTCGATTGAGAAAAATGGTCCGAAAAGTGGTGCAGGGTATTCGAAATTCAGAGTAAAATAGGAAGAAGCTGTACAAAAAGGCGAGTAATGCACAATTTATTGTAGAAGAACTAAGAAGGAACAATAAGAGTGGAAGAAAAGAGCGAAGTGCTACTGTTAAAACGGGTTTAAGATAGAGGTGTAGTCACCAAGCAGTACTGTTCAGTCTACTAAATGAAGAAGTTACGACAGAAGTAAAATAAAAGTTCAAGACTGGTACTGAAATTGAGGTTGAAACGATATAAATAATTCGCTGATGATTTTACTGTTCTCAGTGAAAGTGTTGAATGAAAAGAAGAGTCTAAAGAGTACAGAATATGGACTGAGGATAGTCAAAGTAAAGCGAAAGTAATCAGGAGCAGTGGAAATCAGACTGACTGTAAACTTGATGGAATTGGTAAGTAAGATGTAGACGAAGTTGAAAAGTTCTGCTATCATGGACGCAAAGTAAGACAGGAGCAAAGAGAGCATAAAAAGTACACTAATGAGGCAAAATTGAACGTATAGTCTTAAATTTTGAGGAAGAAATTTCTAAAATTTCCGTGTCACTGAAACATGGACTGTGTAAAAACTGCAAATGAAGAGAACCGAAATATTTAAGATGTTGTGCTGTAGAAAGATGTCGGAAATTAGACTCACTGACACGATAAAGAATGAAGAACTTCTCTGCAGAATTGGCGAAGAAAGAAATGCATGATCAAGACTGACAAGAAGAAAGGAGAAGATGCCAGGACAAGTGTTAAAGCACCAAGGAATAAATTCGTTGACAATAGAGTGAGCACCAGGTAAATCTGTAGTGAAAGACAGGTAACGGAATATACAAAATAATTAACTGAAGACGTTGAGTGCTAGTCCTACTGTGAAACGAAGAAGTTGGCACAAGAAAGGAATTCGAAGCTGGCCCCATGAAATCATTAAGAAGCCTGATGGCTAAAAAAAGAAAAACTTTCTTATGATGGTAGCCTGTAGTACAATCTAATATTATTGAGTGTTTTCCCCTATTTATGTTCAATACTCTACATCCGTTTATCTCGAGTGTCAACTGCCAGCTTCCGCAGCGAGCGTTGATATTCTGCAGGTCTCGAGCAACTGAAAACAATTTCCTAGCGTCGGGGCTTTCTTACTTACGACGAGATCATCAGTTAGCAGTCGTAGCGACATACCATCAAAACAATAGCGTTAACGGTCCCGTAACAGCTCCTTGGGCTACACCCAAGATCTGATCTAGTTTCACAAGATTGCTATTAGCGGAATATATGGTCCCTGTATGAGTCATGATTTTCTAATACTTTCAGATTACAGGAGCATTAAAAGCGTTTCAAAAATGGTTCAAATGGCTGTAAGTACTATGGGACTTAACATCTGAGGTCATCAGTCCCCTAGACTTAGAACTACTTAAACCTAACGAACCTAAGGACATCAAACACGTCCATGCCCGAGGCAGGATTCGAGCCTGCGACCGTAGCAGCAGCGCGGTTCCGGACTGAAGTGCCTACAACCGCTCGGCGACAGAGGCCGGGTAAAAGTGTTTCATAAATACACTGCTGTCAAGTGCTTAAGTCTATACTATATTCATCTTCTCGCCGATTCGTACAGGCAAACGAGAATGAACTCGCCTTTAATACTTGGATCGCTTAGTTGCTCCATCGATCTACGACAGCTGCTGCTGGAAAGGGAGCAAGTTATCTCACTTAGGCAATTAACACTGTCCAGTCACATTAATGTGGCCACCTGCCAAAAGCTTGAATAAGCATAATTTGCAGCGTGGAGACCACTGAGAGACGTGCAGGAACAAGGTCAGTGAGTATCTGGAAGTAATCGACTGGGGTGTGGAGCCATACTGATTCCAGTGTCGCGGCCAGCTGCGCTAGACTTATATACTGGGGATCCATGGCACGAAAAGCCCGATTGAGCTGATCCCACAGGTTCTCAACTGAACTGAAATCCGTGGAGTTTGGTGGTCAGAGAAGTACGGTAAACTTAACATGGTGGTGATCTTCGATCCATGCACATACACTGCGAACTGTGTGACACGTTGTATTATCCTATTGGTAGATACCACCGTGCAGGGAAAAATAAACTGCATGTGGCGTTATCATGGTCCCCAAGGGTAGATGCATACTTGTGTTGGTCCACTGTGCATTACAGAATGACGAGATCACCCAGAGAATGAACCGAGTGAGATAGCACAGTGGTTAGAACACTGGACTCGCATTCGGGAGGACGACGGTTCAAACCCGCGTCTGGCCATCCTGATTTATGTTTCCAGCGATTTCCCTAAATCGCTTCATGCAAATGCAGGGATGGTTGCTTTGAAAGCGGATGGCCAACTTCCTTCCACATCCTTCCCTGATCCGATAGGACCGATGACCTCGCTGTTTGGTAACCTCCCCGAATCAACCAACCAACTAACCAGAGAATACGCATCCCCAGCTGTCTTTCACAATTATCATCTGGGGCCCGTGGCGCACCATAGTAGCCCCAGCGCCGTTTTGGGCAGCAACTTCGTGGTATACTTTAACGATGGTTGCACGTCAACAGTTTACTGATTTAGCCGTTTCGGAAACGCTTCCACCCTTGTACCGAAACCCAGTGGTCATACACTTTTCGACGTGAGGTAAATCGCTCCGTGTAGGTATCACTACATAGACTGCACTGTTTCAATGTCCACCCAAGACGCTTTGTATACCTTCCACTCCCAGTGTAGCCACCTGCCGTCTGTGGGTGGTTGCAGCACGTGGACGTCGAAAATATCGAAAGCAGGCGGCGGTGACCGAACCACGTAGAATCATATAAATTCAGTTGACATTCCTTTCTGATTTGTCTATTCCACTATGACTTACATGAATATTTATCATATACGAATTTGTGCGGTGACTGAAAGAAGGGAATGTTTTGTGGTTCATTCTATGGGTGATTTCGTCATTCTGCAAGGCACAAAGAGTATACATCTATCCTTTAGGACTATGTCCACTCCCACATGTAGTTTATTTTTCCCTTGCACAATGGCATCTACCAGTAGGACAATACAACGTGTCACACAGCTCGCAGTGTATGTGCATGGATTGAAGATTACCACTATGAGTTTACTGTATTTCGCACTTCAGTTTGTAATGCTCAGTTTGGATGCTAGTGTAATTGCTCACCGTTTGTTTTGCACAGGACAGAAAGCTAGTTTGGGAATTCTTCAAGGTTTCGGTAGAAAATTTTGTCATGCATTTATTGCCACATTTTTCAACCACACACGCAGCGTGAGTTCCCTAAGAGCTAACGTGCCACGTAGACCCGTGAACTCAGCAGAGACTGTTGTTTCCGGTAGTCTGCTGACAAAACCTGCCACACACGCTGCTATTTCGAGCTAAAAGGAGGCGTGGGAGGGGAATCGCGTGGTTCTTGCTGGCCGTTCCTGGGCGTGCAGAGCCGAGGCCACAAGCGAGACAGCTTTATGCCATCTGCTTCCCTCTCTCGTGCGGATGGGTTCGGCCATGTGTCTCTGGCTCTATTCATCTTGACCAGTTACCAACTAATTCAGAAGTGAACCATTTACTCTCTCTTCCTATTCTTCTGCTCGTTGTGATCACATAGACAGGCTGGCTGCCCCAAAGTTCGCCTGGGGGTGAGCCCTATGTATATCGAAGTGTCAGAATATAGCACAATTCATTTTACTTAACTGTTTCAGTTCAAACCCTTCAGAATTCGATTCTACACAGAGTGCGCGAAAGAACTTGCCCTCCTTCTAACAGCAGTGTACCGCAAGTCTCTAGAGGAAGGGAAGGTTCCAAATGATTGGAAAAGAGCAAAGGTGATTCCAGTTTTCAAGAAGGGTCGTCGAGCAGATGCGCAAAACTATAAGCCTGTATTTCTGAGATCGATCTGTTGTAGAATTTTAGAACACGTTTTTTGCTCGCGTATCATGTCATTTCTGGAAACCCAGAATCTACACTGTAGGATTCGACATGGATTCCGGAAACAGCGATCGTGTGAGATCCAACTCGGTTTATTTGTTCATGAGATCCAGGATATATTAGATACAGGCTCCTAGGTAGATGCCATTTTCCTTGACTTCCGGAAGGCGTTCGATACAATTCCGCACTGTCGTCTGATAAACAAAGTTAAGAGCCTACGTAATATCAGACCAGCTGTGTGGCTGGATTGAAGTGTTGTTAGCAAACAGAACACAGCACATTGTTCTCAATGGAGAGACGTCTACAGACGTTAAAGTAACCTCTGGCGTGCCATAGGGGAGTGTTATGGGACCATTGCTTTTCAAAATATATGCAAATGACCTAGTAGATAGTGTCGGAAGTTTCATGCGGCTTTTCGCGGATGATGCTGTAGTATACAGAGAAGTTGCAGTATTAGAAAATTGCAGCGAAATGCAGGAAGATCTGCAGCGGATAGGCACTTGGTGCAGGGAGTGGCAACTGACACTTAACATAGACAAATGTAATGTATTGCGAATTCATAGAAAGAAGGATCCTTTATTGTATGATAATATAGTAGCGGAACAAACACTGGTAGCAGTTACTTCTGTAAAATATCTGGGAGTATGCGTACGGAACGATTTGAAGTGGAATGACCACATAAAATTAATTATTGGTAAGGTTGATGCCAGGTTGAGATTCATTGGGAGAGTCCTTAGAAAATGTAGTCCATCAACAAAGGAGGTGGCTAACAAAACACTAGTTCGACCTATACTTGAGTATTGCTCATCAGTGTGGGATCCGTACCAGGTCGGATTGAGAGAGGAGATAGAGAAGATCCAAAGAAGAGCGGCGCGTTTCGTCACAGGGTTATTTGGTAAGCGTGATAGCGTTACGGAGATGTTTAGTAAACTCAAGTGGCAGACTCTGCAAGAGAGGCGCTCTGCATCGCGGTGTAGCTTGCTGTCCAGGTTTCGAGAGGGTGCGTTTCTGGATGAGGTATCGAATATATTGCTTCCCCCTACTTATACCTCCCGAGGAGATCACGAATGTAAAATTAGAGAGATTCGAGCGCGCACGGAGGCGTTCCGGCAGTCCGTCTTCCCGTGAACCTTACGCGACTGAAACAGGAGGGGAGGTAATGACAGTGGCGCGTAAAGTGCCCTCCGACACACACCGTTGGGTGGATTGTGGAGTATAAATGTAGATGTAGATGTAGAAGCTTACGCCCTCAACCCCCCTGGACAGGTATCCCTTCTACACTAGAACAGTTTTCTTGATTTTTGCCACTTATCTGACGTCACTGTGGCGACTCAAAAAATCGTCTGTGTTGCGACGTACACGAAATCCCGCACCCGCCCAGTGTCCCTGCGGGCTTTGTGACCTGCGGCACCTGCAAAGTAACAGGGGCCTTGCGAATCCAATCTTCGATCTCTAAGGACCGTCATATGCGCCTACACTCCGCATAGCACCGTTCGTGCGTCCTTTCGTTCCTGTCTGCTTGGTCCGTGTCATCAACAGCGGCAGCTACCATTGAGTGATACAATGTACTAAAGTTGTTTGTTCCTTTAAGGTCGCCGGTTGTTGTCTGTCCAGAGTTGTGGACCCAGGTGTACCTCACGAACTGTGTAGAAGTGCTGAGTGGCCTTGGTAGTTATTCAGTAAGGCCTTTGTTATTATTTGGAAAGCATCTGGTAGTGTTAGCTCAAGAAAGGTTGACCGTCTCAAGAGTTTATGCGCAAGCCGACTCCGGTGTTGTTGCTTCGGTTGTATTTAATCGGCGCTCAGTCATAAGAAATTTTATGAGCAATATTGTATCACTTTTACTTGTCTTAAGCTCTTGTTAAGAGAGAACGGTACTGTTAAGTGCTGATGGCGGTTTGGTGTGCGTAAAATTTGTATAAAGCTAAATGTCACTCATTTCTCTGGAAGTGTTTTATGTGCATGGATACTAGGGGTTTATAGATGATCAGTTTTGAGCATATGGTTTTCTTAAAGACGCTATGATCGTTGTTACGGTGCTTTTCCTTAAATTATTGTAGCTTACATTCTTTTATCTGCCGAGTAAATGTGAAGGCGTATCTATGCAGGCATTTAAAATTATATTTGGCTTTACATTGTAATATCGTTTTTTTGTGAGAGGCTTTTGATGAAATTCAGTTTGAAATAAATGTATTATACCTGCCTCACCTAGCCCTTACACTCATTTAAACCTTCTTAGGATTAGTAGTAAATTCAGTAAATGTATCTGTACTTCAGAGGTAACTGAACGCTTCTCGCACTGCTCGCTTGACAATAATTTTCATAGTGTTACCTATGTAGAGATACTTTTCTATTATACTGTTACGTGGCACCTTACCTCCAGACTGTCATGCACCATATTTTATACTCTTATATGCATATGTCATGGTCTGTTTTGTAATGCTGAATCATAATTACAGACCACATTCAATACTGCAAGGAACTTCCCCGGTAATTACATCTCTTCCCTTCCCTTTATTACAGTGAGGAACCTGTTATTTTGGCCAGCCTTTGAGATCTCTTTATAGCTGGTTTAAAAGGACCAGGAGGGATAAAAAACGTGTTCAGAGCTGAAAACTGACCTTCAGAGCAGGTAGACAGCGCAGAATACGCTTCCGTCCGTCTCCGCACACTGGTAATCTGAGGTCTGTTATCCATCAAGTTCCATTGTCTGAGATGCTTAAGGAAATCCATTTGGAAACATAATATATGAAACAAGGGGCAGACGCCAGAATGATTGTAACATGACACCCACAGTTTCGTGATCTCACCATGCAAACACGTTAGTTTAAAATCCTTTCAACAGGCACAGTGATAGACTCACATGCACTTTCCTGCATGTGGATATGAGTAAGTCATTTGATAGGTCAGTGCTAGAAACCTGTCATGGTGTGGGAGAGGTTTTCTGTCTGCCTCCACACACCAGCCAGTCATTGGTTAATCACAAAATCCACAGGATTAGGCGTTTATTTAAATTATTTCCACATATGCTGACAGACTATCGATATCACAGCACTTTCTGCCAGGTGACTGATGAGACAAAACTTTCTGTCATGCAGAAGGATGTCTCCGTATCAGAACTGATTACAGAGGGTGAACTGGACTCAAAATTTCCAGTCATTACTATTAGTTAGCTAACTGCTTCCATGAAGCAATTTCGTGATTCTGCTTCTGTTTGTATTTATTTTTCTAGGTTCTTTCTTCAAACGACTAACTATTCTTGCAGTCATTGGTAGTATACATGATTTAGTTTCATGATTATGCGTGCATCTTTTTCATCCACCTGTGTCAAGGTTATTTTTCATAGTGACTATCCATTGTCCATTTATTAAATGTTTACGTACTTATTCCAATAAGTAATTCTTGTGTTTGATACTTTGTGGCAATAAACCAAATTGCTACAGTAGCCATTTGTTTCTTTTGGAGATATCCTTTTGTGGTGCAGTAGCCGTATTTTCATGCAAAATGGGGCCACCCCTTTTATTTTTTCTGTAAGATATTTCTGTGTGTGACATCGATTTGTTTTTAAAATTTGTATGATCTTATGGGGAGCTTCCCTTCTCTGTAGATCACTAAGGATCTAACTTATAGCATCTGAGGAGTATGCTAAACAGCTCATTAAGTAAAAGTGTAAGGCTGGTCAATCTGGTGTTTATAGAGCACTCCAGAGAAAGTTTAAGAAACGTTAATTGGGAAGATCTATACAACGAGGCAAATTCCAATGACAAATGCAACATATTTCTTTATAAATTTATATTCCTTTTTGAACACTGTCGTTCTAAAAAATTACTAAATGTAACATCAAACAGTTTTCAATTAAACCTTGGTTACTACAGGTATGAAAGCGTCTTCAGAAAGTAAAAGAAAATTGCATGAGGTAGCAAGAATTCGTATAGACCCAGAAGCAATTTTACACTATAAAAATTATTGTAACTTACTAAGAAAAGTTGTTAGAAAATCAAAAAATACGTATGTTAGAGATGAAAATAACAACTGCGGCAACTAAATCAAATCAGTATGGAATTTTGTTAAAAGAAAGACGGGAAAAGTAACCACTAGGGTACGTAGCATTACTATTAGAGAGAATGAGACCATCTCACAAGTAGCTAATGTATTTAACAACTATTTCTTAAGTGAAGACAAAAAATGGTGGAAGAATCAGTTTTGACAAATCCTTGTCAGAATTATTTTCATCTAACAACCTCTTGTGAAATAGCGAAAATCATTAAATCTTTGAAAAATAAATGTTCTGTTGAAAAAGATGATATCTCTAACAAGATACTAAAACAATGTGGAGCAGTTACAGCTAACGTTCTGAGTCACATCTGTAATGCATCACTAACTCAAGGTATTTTCCCAGACAGGTTAAATTATGCCATTGTCAAGCCTCTCTACAAAAAGGGGACACCACAGACGCCAATAATAACCGAAAATTATCGGCCAGTATCCTTGCTTATAGCATTTTCAAAAATGTCGAGAAAGTAATGTACTCAAGATTAGTTAGTCTTCTCAACAGTAATGGGATACTTAGTAAATCACAGTTTGGCTTTAAAAATGCTGTTCCACTGAGACAGCACTATACAGTTTCACTGCCAATATAAGAGAGTCTGTAAATGGTAAAATGTCACCAATAGGAATTTTCTGTATCTTATCCAAAGCGTTTGAATGTGTGAACTATGACATTATGTTACAGAAATTATAATTCTATGATATAAATTGAACAGCATATGAGTTGTTAAGTCATACCTACAGAACAGGAAGCAAAAAGTTTCTTTATGTGGTTTAAGTGATTTAAGGAAGTTTCCCACTTCATCTAACTGGGGTGAAATCTCATAGATGTTCTATCATAAGTCCCCTTCTGTTTTTGATCTATGTGAATGACCTCTCTTCTTATCTGAAACAGGAAGCTAAACTGACACTTTTTACTGGTGATACGAGCGTCATTATTAATCGAGTAAAAGAAACTCCAATAGAAAATGATACAAACAATGTCTTTCGAAAAGTTATTCATTGGTTTTCTGCTAATGGGCTTGCTCTGAACTTTGAAAAAACACAGTATATCCAATTTTCTACTGCAAGGAGTACAGTTCCTTCAATAAATATAACACTTCAACAGAAGTCAGTAGCCAGGGTAGAGCGTACTAAGTGTTTGGGCGTACATATAGACGAGAATCGTAACTGGAAAATTCATATTTTGGATCTCCTAAAGCGACTAGATCCAGCAACTTTTTCAATTGGAATAACTGCTAATTTTGAGGAGATAGAAATTAGCGAGATAATATATTTTGCATACTTTCACTTTCTAATGTCATAGAAAATAAAATTTTGGGGTAGCTCAACACTTAGGCAAAAAGCATTCACAGCTCAAAAGAAAGTGCGTAGAATAATGTGTGGGACTCACAGTCGTATATCTTGTCGGCACCTATTTAAATGGTTAGGAATTCTTCCAACCGTATCACAGTACATTTACTCGGTAATAAAATTTATTTTCAACAACATGGACCAGTTTAAAAACAACAGTGACCTTCATGATTATAATACCAGAAGAAAGAAAGATTTACATATCCTCTACTCAACCTATCTTTGGCACAGAAAGGGGTAAAATATGCTGCTGTAAAACTTTTCTATGTATCACCAGATGAAATAAAATGTCTGACAGAAAGCAGTAATAGTTTCGAAAATAAATTGAAATCATATCTCCTTGACAACACACCATACCATACACGACATACCAAAGAAGAATTTTTGAATAGGAATAAATAAATATATAGGTTTAATATATGCATTTTGTGCCATTTAAGGGCATGGGGTTAGGTAATAAAAATTTTAAACTTTTTTAAAAGAATAACCTTGATTCATGTGCGCATTTCTTATGCACTTGACACGACCCACATCATAACAGTTACCGTGAGATTGATCAGTGGAACATGTAACTAAGTGACCAACTAAGTAACCTAACTGCACCTCAGAATACTAACCTATTTTTATTGTCCTCTGTCCATACACTCAAACTGTCATCTCTGTTGTGTATGTTCACTCACACTTGTGTGATTCGCGGCACGCAGAAACGCTATTACAGGAGAATCTCCACTCAAAGTATCTGTAGAACAGAGTAACGGCACCAAGGAACTGAGATAGAGTACCGAAAGAGGTGGCACAGTCGTTAGCACACTGTACTCACGTTCGGGAGGACGATGATTCAAACCCGCATCCGGCCATCCTGAGTTAGGTTTTCCGCGGTTTCCCTAAAATTGCTTCAGGCAAATGCCCAGATGGCTTCTTGCAGAGAGCACGCTCGACTATCTTCCCTCCCACGAATCAACCAACCAACCAAATGAGATGGCATACGCTTGAGTCCAACAGTTCTTATAGAATCACGAATGATTAGTTTCCATTTAAACTCTTCCTTCGTTTCTTTCTCGAAGGGTTCTTAGTGTTGCGATAAGTCTCACCTGCAAGGGAATAGGTTCCGCGGGGCTCTTTTCGCACGACACAGTTTATATGACACAAGATTGAAGATTAATTAGGAAGCGTTTATCGATGGGCTCGGATCAGTTTATTGCACCGCTATTGCTTCAAAATAAAAATGAAAACTTCATCAGCTTAACTTTGACACACAAGACAAGGTTATACTTCTCAGTGCTCCAAAAACAGTGGTTATGCTCTGTAGCTACTCGTATATAATTACATTGGCACAGACTCCGAGATCTGACCTATTTGCTGCAAAACACACAATCAATGGTACCGCCCACATCTGGTTCCAAGCGATTACATTACAAGGGAAAACAGGATTATAGTTCAAAGTAACACTCGAATACGAAACGGAAACAGATAATTGCTACACATCATATAGCGAACATGATGAGTTGCAACAGGCACAAGAAAAAGACTGTCAGAAACTGAGCTTTGGGCCAACAAGGCCTTCATAGCAAATAGATAACACACACATACACACACACACATGCACCTGAAAATGCAACTCACACACACATACCATAGCCTCTGGCTGCTGAGGCCAATGTGTGTGCCTGTGTGTGTGTGTGCGCGTGAGTGCGTGTGTGTGATCTATTTTCTATGAAGCGAAAGCTCGATATCTGACAGTGTTTTTGTTGTGCCTTTCTGCGACTCAGCGTCTTCGCTATATGATGACCAGCAACCATCGTTTTCATAATATTGTTACATTATGTCCTGGATTTTTCGTTGTTTGTTGCTGATCGGAAGGCGATGTAATTTACTGAGTTCGATTAGACTTTGCTAAGTACTTCAATTTCATTAAATATTGCCTCCATTTACCAAATAGCTCCACACAGTGGTAAACGGACCGTTTCTGTACAACACTCTTTAAGTGGCAGTATGGAATACCTGCAAATATTTTGTGTTGAGATGTGCCCCTTTAAGTTCTATCTGTTTCAATAAAGAGGTTGTAATAAAACTTTACACAATGTTATCAAATTACAGTAGCACTTCATTATTCCAAATGCAAGGTAATAAATTTACTAGCTGCTGAGGTATAGAAATTTACTTAAAACTTGAAACTATCCATGTTGCATAAAGGGTAGCTTTCTGTAACACTAGTACGACATTTTATGCATGTCATAGAAGAAATCAAGGTTGCATTTCTGTCGAACAGTCAAACTGCAGCCTTTGACAACAAAAGCAAGATATACGTTATTGCAGATCTTTTTGGAACATTATTTTTCATTCCAAGTCCTTCGTTGGAGTCTACGTGATGCCTGAAACTTGTACTCGTAAGTGATTTTGTCTCTATGAAGGAAAAACGTAAAATTGCTGGTACTTACGCACAGAAAGGAATTTCCTTACTTCACTCCTTCAGAGATATAAAGAAAGCGTTAGATGAAGCATGGAATTTTTAGAGCATATTTGGTAGAATAGGCTAATTTGTTTAACGTATGTGATAACAGTCGAGTAGGTGAAGTGCCTAGTTTTGTGAGAGCAGCTACAGCGATTACCGCCGAGAGTTTCTCTCAATCAGATGAGAGCGCAGTCCCGCGTTATGCAGCCTGTAGATCGACTAGGTGGATTGAAGAATCGGAGGAGCTAGGATTCAGTTCCGATAGACTAACGATGTGCCTCTGGGGGCTACTACAATTTCGGTAAAATGTTCAATAACCGGTTTTGTTGAGGGCA
Source organism: Schistocerca serialis cubense (assembly GCF_023864345.2). Lineage (NCBI taxonomy): Eukaryota > Metazoa > Arthropoda > Insecta > Orthoptera > Acrididae > Schistocerca > Schistocerca serialis. Next base: position 174,634,819 of record NC_064642.1, read on the forward strand.
ATTGTGACATCAGGCAGTAGAGAATCGAACTCAATTATTAATATACTACGTGCATGGTTTTTCTGAGAGTTTTGTTAGCTACAGTAAAATTTTCCTAACTTACAGTTCTTTCGTAACATTGCATGGTATATAATGCAGATTTCGCATAGAGTCACTGGTTTGAAAAGAAATACGGTCACATGTAACATTTTGGTGAGTGTGACTAGTCAATGATATTGTGTGAACATTTGAAAAATAGTAAATGGACATTTTGACGGTTTACAGTAGGAAGGTCGTTGGTTCCATATTGTTAGTGACTATAGTTGGAGTGTCTCGCATGAGTGAACCGAATAGCGAAGGAATAAATGAACATTAACCACGAATAAATGAACATTAACTTCGAATTGTCCATCGTAAGTCTGTCCTTCATTTAGCTACCGGACCAAGGTCCAACGTCTAGAATCAACTTAAATGCAGTCTGACAATAAGAGGAGCTCTAGGAGCGGAAGAATATTCGGTGAATGGAGTGGCTTGCCCTTTGCTCTGACCTAATTTCCAACTAGCACGTGTAGGATGGCTGAGGAGACGTATTTCATCAGGTCCACATGCACTAACGACCATTCATCATCTGCCAACCGCCTTAGTGAAGGAATAGAACGCCGTACTTGAAGATCTCTTACGAACCTTGCGGCCGGCATGTGAGCACGTTACAGAGCATGCACTGCCGTCCATGGTGATCACAGAACCTATTAAAAACCAAGTACTGCGCTTTGTAATGTCCAGGGAACCATCACGAACCGCGATGATTTTAGTGTAATAATTTTATTTCTTTCAGTAACTGTCTGCACCAAAGGGTACCAGGACTTTCTACATATGGTCCAAGTGTCATGGACCTACGTTGCCCGACAGTGACACTTCATGCGAAAGTAACTCTAGTCCTTAAGTTTTGAAAGCCACTGTATATTTCGAACTCGTGCAGTAAATCAGTTGCCTTCATGTGAATATGTCGTGTCCTTAAGACAGCCCCGTAAGTTCAGTCAACAGACCCTTTCAGATGAATTTTGGGAAGATTAGCGTATCAGATACGGTATGGAGAGAAACAAGTCGCCTTCCACTAGACTACCAGAAAGCGCATCTGGCTCCTGCAAAATGATGCCGCAAGGAAGAATGTGTTACACACTACAATTAACGAAAACAGTTTAGCCAAGTCTTGCTAAACACCTCAACTAACAGATATGTTTCAGCGCTTTCTTACTGGTGAAAAGTCGTCACTGGAGCCTCGAAGAGCTTGTAAGAGCAGAAATAAAGCAGTTTTATCAAGCAGTTATTGTAATATCGTGTCGACGACAGTGGTGTCGGGATACAAGCTAAGATTACTTGCAGACCGAAAAGACCGTCTCCACTTTCCTAACCAAAGGAACCATGTTGACATTATCTTTAATCGGTTTGAGGAAACCATTAAAAATATTAAGGGAGGTGAACGGACTGGTATTTTAAACCTGTCGTTCTCGATTGAGAGAGAAACGCCTTGCGCGTCAATGTTATTATTCGACAAGTAACATAAAGTAGTTACTTGCCTTTCGGCATGTGTCGAAAGCGTACTGCAGTAGAGAGGGTTGTGTATTAGATTTCAAAATTCTTATGTACCGGTATCTACAAACGGACTACACCTTTGAGTATTCATTTTAGCTTTTTATATTACTGAATATTACGTTTTAGAAACGTTCTGGAGTTTCAAAACTATCGAAGTTCAGCACCCTTAGCTCTGTGCACGTCATACGACTGCCGCTGGCCTAGCTGTAACTGTAATGTCTCCAGCACTGCGGCTAGCCTCACTGTTACAACTAAACCTTCTGTACGCTCAAATCAACACTGAATGAAGTGTAGGGATCTGGATGATGACTATTAAAGCTTTCTAACCTGAATGGCGAAGATTGATGGTGGCTAGACATGTTGATTAAACTGGTGACGAATTTGGACAAAAATTGTCTTTTGTCGAAACAACACGAACGAGAATACTTTGTGCCGTACTGTTCACTAGTTATGAGTATATCTGGGATGACCTTTCATTGCTACATCACCGTGCGTGCGTCTGTGTAGTGTTAGTTTACAAGATGGTTAAACTTTTGCAGAAGTAAGGAAATGTCGACGGAGTCACACATTCCTGATATACAGGATGCAACGGGCATAAGTGCAGACGTTTTTACATGTGATGCCTCAATATGTGCATATCTCAGTGCGTTAGTCGTTTTTTCTTTGCGTAGAACAGGCGAACCGCGCAACCGCTACGGTGGCAGGTTCTAATCCTGCCTCGGGCATGGATGTGTGTGATGTCCTTAGGTTAGTTAGGTTTAGGCAGTTGTAATTTATAGGGGACTGATGACCTCAGATGTTAGGTCCCATAGTGCTCAGAGCCATTCTGTCTAACAGGCTTTGCACAAACACGTCATAAACTTTACGACCTGATGTTTTCTGTATAGCAGTAACTGCACCACTAAGTGGACTAGGCCTGTCAGTACAGACTAACCATTTTGTGTCTACGTACTGATACTTCAACCCTTGACCTGCTTCCTCGGAGTAAATAAGCATCAATGACTTGCTCTTGCCGCAGATTCTTGGAGAAATTGACCAACCTAAAAGGATACTACTCCTAACAGCTATAATTTATTAGTCAGCAAATGAAATAAATACTGAAGTAATGTTGTTCAGTACATTTCCCTCAGCCAACAGTACAAAATCTGCGGTTATACCCGTTACACCTTGTATCAAGAATAAAGCTGTAAGGTAATCTTCGAAAGCGAAGGTTTTTCTTTTTACTTCTGTCATCTTACTGCAAAATACGGCTTGAAATTATTTTCAGAAGAATGGAAAAACTGGCTTAAGGTGCCTCTGCGGTTTTTGTTTTTGAGAAACATAGAAGCACATGAGGTAATACTGATCCTACTGACTTATCTTACAACGTAGACTAAGAAAGAACGTCCTAATTTTATAAAATATGTAGGTGTAGAAGAAGCTTTTGACAATGTTGACAGTGTTGCTGGGATAAAATAATGGAAGCGAAACATTGTACAGAGACCAGACTGCAGTGATAAGAATCGGACATGAAGGGGAGGCAGTGGTTGAGAAGGGTATAAGACAGGGTTTTAGCCTCTTCCTGATGTCACCTAGTCTGTATTATCCATCTGCATATTGAGGAAGACGTAAAAGAAACCAGTGATAAATAAGGAAGGGATTAACGTTCAGGGAGAAGATATAAAAACTGTAAGTTTTCATCAGTGACGTTCTAGTTCTGCTAGATTGGGAAAGGACAGGGTAGATCAATTGAACGGAACGAATAATGGCTCGAAAAGATACTCAGTAGATGAAGCTCAACAGAAGTGAAACAAGGCTAACAGAATGTGGCAGACCAACTGCAATAGGAACTGGAATGAGAAATGAGACACTAAAAATAGCAGATGAAATTTCGTATCTGGTATCAAAATAACTGATGATGGCCGAAACAAAGAGAGTATGAAATACACGCGTGTGATAGCAAGGAAAACGTTTCTCAGAGAGACAACATGCTTAACAACGAATATAAATTTAAGTGCTGCGAAGCTTTTAGTGAAGGTCTCTGTTGGAATGTAGCCTTGTATAGCAGTGAAACTTCGACAACAAACTATTCAGACAGGAAGAAAATATAAGCTTTTGAAATTTCGCCCAACAGAAGAATGCTGAAGATTAGATGGGTAAATCGAATAATCAGTTAGAAGGTGTGTATGCTTGACATTCTTCAACTATGAGGACGATCTAGATTAATATAAAAACAGAAGTAAAGAATTTCAAACAAGAAAGATCACTGTTTTACAGCATTTATTTAGACCACCAGTATCAGCTAACTGAGTTGCCTTTTTCGGATCTGTAAGGAACAGATCGAAATTGTAAATACAAATGTTCATATATAATAGGATGCGATACACTTTCACATAACAAGGATATATGCAACATATATTATGCAATTCATTTCAATGTATCTCGACCATTTGCACACTACACCGTTTTGCATAATAAAAAAGATATTTCAAGAACATGAAAAGCATGCTCAATCGGCAAGTACAAAACAAACATACAAAATGCCTGATTACTGGACCGTCTGTACATGCTCATGTTCGTACAATAGCTCAATGGAGACAGATGCTAAAGTAGACAGCACAGTTTTTACGATCAGCCAACAGATAGCATTGTAGCAGTAACAAATATAGTACTTCGTACCATGCAATACATAATGGTAGAATAACATACAAGAATTATACAATGCAATTGTACAGTTTGTCTGTAGATATAATGAGAAGTGATGCAAATCAGAGTATGACGTGCTACATCATACAGTCCACGAGTTTTATGTTAAGCACAAATACACACATCAAAAAAAGTTTTGCATCACCTCGGTTTCGAGAGTTTCGGAACCTGTACAGAAAATTGGAATAGAGATCAGCATAAACATCATGTCCGCCCTTTTTATTGTTCACGAAAACAACACATTGCATGTTGTACCACCACACAGCGAGACCTTCAGAGATTACTGTACACACAGGTGCCCATACTATCCAGTAGCACGTCCGCTTGCATTGATGCATGCCTGTATTCGTCGTGGCATATTATCCACAAGTTCATCAAGACACTGTTGGTCCAGATTGTCCCACTTCTGAACGCCGATTTGAAGTAGATCCTTCAGAGTGATTGGTGGGTCACGTCGTCCATAAACGGCCCTTTTCAATCTATCGCAGGTATGTTCGATATGGTTCATGTCAGGAGACCATCCTGGCCACTTTAGTCGAGCGATGTCGTTATCCTGAAGGAGGTCACTCACAAGGTGTGCAGATAGAGGCGCGAATTGTCGTCCATGAAGACGAATGCCTCGCCAGTATGCTGCCGATATGTATGCACTATCGGTCGTAGGATGGCATTCACGGATCGTACAGCTGTTACGGCGCCTTCCATGACCACCAGCGGCGTACGTAGGCCCCACATAACGCCACCCCAAAACAGCAGGGAACCTCCACCTTGCTGCACTCGCTGGGCAGTGTGTCTAAGGCTTTCAACCTGACCGGGTTGCCTCCAAACACATCACCGACGATTGTCTGGTTGAGGAGGAGGAGGAGATTACTGTTTAACGTCCCGTCGACAACGAGGTCATTAGAGACGGAGCACAAGCTCGGATTGGGGAAGGATGCGGAAGGAAATCGGCCGTGCCCTTTCTAAGGAACCATCCCGGCATTTGCCTGAAGCGATTTAGGGAAATCACGCAAAACCTAAATCAGGATGGCCGGACGCGGGATTGAACCGTCGTCCTCCCGAATGCGAGTCCAGTGTGCTAACCACTGCGCCACCTCGCTCTTTTTTTTTCTTTCTTTTTTTTGCAATGTCCTAACCACTTTTTTTTTTTTTTTTTTTTTTTTTACGTGCGGGGCAGGCAGATGGCGGCAAGGAGGGCAGGGGTCAATTAGTCCGAGGCTTGGCCACGGTGCCGCCCTCATACCCGTCATCACTCACATTGATTGTAAAGGAAAATTGACTTTTTTAATTTTTTATTTATTTATTTTATTTATTTATTTATTATTCCTTTTTTTTTTTTGGAAAAGCATCAATATGGGATTGGAGCCAGCTCATTCGGTTGATACATAAACGGGTAAGGTTTTAGAGCTCGAACTGCTATCCAATACCTGTTCTATTGAATGCAATATGAAGCATATTACCGTACTTGCGACGGTGATCCGCGTAGTTTCTAATTTTAGCATATTCCGTTTCCATGTGTAACTGAAACTCGCTGTAATCTTCGCCCGTCAGCCGATTGAAGACACGACTTGTATATTGGCCCAACAGCCACATGACGGCATTATTTTTAGTTGGCGGAAAATATTTGACGTCTGGTCTGTGCAGTAAGTTCGTGTCGATGTTATTTTCAGAAGTCCTAGTTATAAGGGCGACTTTTTGACGAACCCATTGCCAATTGCGCATGCGGTGACTGCAAGTATATCTGTGGGGCACAGTATCCACTTGGTGACAATCTGGACAATGGGCTGTGTCGCTTAGCCCAATCGCATGCAGGCGCTCATTTGTGCTAATAATGTTGTTAACCGTTTTGTACCATGTCGACCTGACCAAGGACGGAAGTACACTGCTGCTGATGTTCGCCCACAGGACATCCCAATTGACTCCAGTGTGCTTTTGTTCGATTTTGTTCTTGCCCTCATATTGTTTCCTGTGCTCCAGAATGTCCTTGGCAGTTAAGGGTCGATGTTGGGGAAGGACCTCGCTCAAGTAGCTCTTTTCCAGATAATATGTGCGGATGTGGGAGAGCTGGTAGTCGATCGTCTGCACATTGATCGGCGGTTCTACGCTTTTCGGCGCGACTGCCTCAAACAACTTTGCCGTAAGGGTGTCAGAGTAGTTTTGGATTAAGGATGTCATCCGTTTAATGTACAAAGCCATTGCTTTGGCGTTCAGATCGGTCAGACCCATACCGCCATGCAGAGGGTCGAGGGTCACAGTCTTCACGTCAACTCGAAATATTTCCCCCCGCCACAGAAAATTGGTCAACTTGCTCATTATCTGTTTGGCTATGACAGTAGGGATTGGAAAGACCTGTGCCACATAATATGCTCGCGACAGGATACATGTATTTATAAATTTAACCCTCTGAATTTGGTCCATACTGCGATAAACGTTATCTATTAAAGCACCCTTGACTTTAAACGAGACATCCCGCCAATTTGCCGTTATCATTCTTTGTGGAGGGACCGTCAGTATCGTCCCAAGACATTTGTGTGCCGTAACATGGGTAGCCCATTCTAGGCCGACATCGTCAAGTCCCCTTATACGTAGAAATTTGCTTTTAGTTTCATTCATTTTGGCGCCAGAAGCGGAACAATAGCTTCTGAGGTCTGCCTCCAGTTGAATCACGTCATCCCTGTTCCTCACGACGATGCCGACATCATCAGCATATGCCCCAACTGCAGTTTTCTTCCCGGCGATCGTTATGCCCGTCATGTGCTCTTGTACTAGCCGCAGCAATGGTTCTAGTGAGATGACAAAGAGCAACATGGAAAGGGGGCTTCCTTGGGGGACACCCCTTGCGATGGTAATTGGTCTTGTGAGCTGGCAGTTGACGGAGATCGTGGCGGCCAGACCAGTGATCATATTGCGCACGACAGCGATGGAGTCATGCCCGAAGCCCATCCTCCGCATCGTTGCGAAGAGGTATTTATGGCTGACACTATCAAATGCTTTATAAAAGTCGACAAAAAGGAGGCCGCAATTAATGGTGCTGGCAGACGACAGAGCGACGATATCTCTATATTGTGCTGTAGTCTGAAATATTGATCGCCTATAAGCACAAGTTTGCTGTTGCCCAATTATGTTTGCGGTCAACGGCATCATTCGATTGTTTAAAGCTCTCGCGATAATCTTATAATCTGAATTAAGAAGAGAAATCGGCCGGAAGTTGTTAATCTTTTTACATCCCTTATTTTTAGGAATCAACACGATTTTACATTCTTTAAGTTCTAATGGTACAAACTTTCCCCGCAGTACGTCGTTAACGGCTTGTGTCAACTTATCACCTATGATACTCCAATATCGTTGATAAAATTCAACCGGAAGGCCATCAGGGCCCGGCGATTTACTTTTAGGGGAGCCACGAATTATTTCAAGAACTTCATCCGGACTAAAAGCTGAAAATAAGCTAGCGTTGTCGTCGGCAGTAATTGTGGAGGTTGTAAACGTAAATAACTCATCCAAATCGTCCTCTTGCGTTGCTTCTGCCTCATACAGGACGCTGTAATACCTATGGATTTCTCTGATGATCTCGTTTTGCACAGTGAGGACAGTACCGTTTTCTAATTTAAGTTCGTCCATGAATATCCGTTGTCGGTTCTTGCGATATTTAATCAGATGATATAACGCAGCCGTTTCGTCCTCGCTAACAGATCTGGCTTTTGACTTAAGTTTAAGACCCTCCAGTTGTTTTCTCTTTAAGCTTAATAATGTCGCTTTAATTTTCTTGATGTCGGACAAGCGCCTGTCTGAGCCATCTGCCTGATCATACAAATCCCTTAAGACCATGTAATAAAATTCCATTGTACGGTGAACTGCCCGAGATCTCTCTATACTATAAGATATAATTACTTTCCGTAATTTAGGCTTCGCCTTGCGGGCCCACCACTCCAAAACACTCGGAAAGTTGTGTACAGAGCGCAAGCAAAATTCCCAAGCTGTCTTTAATTCGACCTCGAGCTCGTCGTCTGTTAAAAGGCCGACATTCATGCTCCACTGATTCCTAAACCAGTGAGTGGGTTGCCGGTCTAAGTTGATGCAGGCACTCACACTACATCTACATCTACATCTATACTCCGCGAGCCACCTTACGGTGTGTGGCGGAGGGTACTTATTGTACCACTATCTGATCCCCCCTTCCCTGTTCCATTCGCGAATTGTGCGTGGAAAGAACGACTGCTTGTAAGTCTCCGTATTTGCTCTAATTTCTCGGATCTTTTCGTTGTGATCATTACGCGAGATATATGTGGGCGGTAGTAATATGTTGCCCATCTCTTCCCGGAATGTGCTCTCTCGTAATTTCGATAATAAACCTCTCCGTATTGCGTAACGCCTTTCTTGAAGTGTCCGCCACTGGAGCTTGTTCAGCATCTCCGTAACGCTCTCGCGCTGACTAAATGTCCCCATGACGAATCGCGCTGCTTTTCGCTGGATCATGTCTATCTCTTCTATTAATCCAACCTGGTAAGGGTCCCATACTGATGAGCAATACTCAAGAATCGGACGAACAAGCGTTTTGTAAGCTACTTCTTTCGTCGATGAGTCACATTTTCTACAGTGATCAGAGAAGCTGACTGGAGTGATTTCCACTTGTAGCAAATTCCTCACTATGTGACTTGACATATAGATTCTATCAATCCTGCTACTGGAATTATGTGAAATGTGCGTGTATTTCACAAGCGTGGGATACTTAACTTCCCACGCGTCCCTCAGTTTCATTTGGGAGACAAGAAAGTTTAATTCAGGGGAATAATTAAAATTGGGGGATTGGTCTTTATGGTGCAATACACAATTAAAATCGCCTGCAATGATCAAGTTTGGAGAGTCTCTCCGCAGTAAGTAAATGATATCCTCCTTAAAAAACTTCGATCTATCAGCGCGCCGAGTACTTCCAGATGGTGCATACAGATTGATTACACTGACGCCCATGATATTCACGCCTATGCCCCGTCCAGAGTCTAACTTTTCGACATCGGTTAGAGGTATTCCTTCCCTGACTAAAATCGCTGTGCCAGCACTGAATTCAGGAGCGAAATTGATTATTGCAACATAGCCGGGAATGTTAAGCTGCCATGTTGCAACCTCTTGTAAAAGGGCAATATCTGTACCAGAGTCAAACAAAAATTGTTTTAATAAAGCAAGTTTTAACTCTGACGTAATCCTATTGATATTAAGGGAAGTGATAGTATAGGCCTGTAGCATATAGGTAATGAGATGTAAAAGTATAACAAAACGATGGCATCGAGCTCAAGAGTGCCGGCTGCAGGATTAAAAAAGGTATAATGTGAGCAGCCACGAGAGGATTATTGAATCAAGAAGCGAAATAGAAACCATAACAAGTGATACACTACGAATCATAGGCCGGTTGTAGCAAAAACGACACAGCGAATGCTGCGAACCATAACCGGGTAAAAGGACAGAAAAAACACGAAGAAGCTTTGCAGCCTTAGGCGACAGCATGGAACAAACTTTGTACCAACGGAATTACTACTGTGGAGGATGGGCTTCGCCGAGTTCTTTGCTGTTGTCATCACCGGATCGTTCCCTCACAATTTCATAACTAATATTTCGGGGTACTACATCCGCTTGCGAGGAAGTGGAATTTCCCTTGTTGCGAGGAGCGGAGAGATTTGGCTGTGGATTGAGCCTTCGTCGTGTGGCGTTTTGAGGTCCCGAAGTTTTTGTGGATTCTTTGAGACGCGGTCGTGTCGTTGTCGCAGCACTGCCGCCGGCAGCTGGCAGGTTGGTAAACACTTTCACTTGTTTACTTCCGCCCGAAGCTTGTTGTCGGGCGTCAGCTGTAGCGCGTTGTTGACACAACACTTCCTCACTGTGTGCGCGTTGTAACGGCTGTTGTCCTTCGGGCGCGGCACTCAAAATTGGAGGTTCCTGTTCATGACCCGGCGTCTCAGAATTCGGCATCCCCTCAAGTCCATCCGCACTGGCTTCAAAATCGACCCGCATAACATCATCTGGTACTAAATCCTCCGCGATTGATGGTTTTGGTTTCCGGGCTGCAGGAGTCGTGTGAGATACTTCCTCATCTGAATGCTCATCACTACGTTCCAGCGGCCTTTTCTTTTGCTGAGATTCACTTTCAAGACAAACTGGCGCAGCAGTTTGCCGTCCTACGAGTGGTGGAAACGCATCAGCGGTTATGGGCGGAGTCTCGGAGGTAGTTGCCTGGGGAGCATCAACATCAGGGTGCGCAGAAGAACCAGAAGTTTCTACTGCCATTACCTCGTTAAGTGTTAATCTACGCCGCGGCTGGAGATTATTTTTTAAGACAAAAACTCGACGGGGGCAGTCCTGGCAAAGATGGCCTAGTTCATTGCAGATATGGCAGGTGGGGGCTTGACCAGAATATATAATGTGAGCCTTATAACCATCAACTGTGATGTGAGAAGGAATGTTCATTTTTACTTCCATGTCCACAGATCTAATCCCATTGAAACATTGTAATTTGTAGCGAGATGACCACTTTTCGTTGACAATTTCTTTAACCTCACCAAACTTAGAAAGTGCATCTTTAATTTTAGCGTTGTCAATCTCTATGGGCAAGTTAAGGACTCGAACTGTCTGAATCGAGGTATCGGCACGTGTTACAGTAACCATACTAGTGGTACCGTCGCGATGAACAAAAGGGACTTGTTTGCCGATTTTTTCAAGAAGTCGATCAACTGCTACTGGACTGAGAAACTTGACAAACACGCAATAACGATCAGAATCTAACTGGGTGGTGTGCACAGAATCAGAAGCGATGCATATTACCTCGGTTAGCCAGTCATGAATCTCGAGGGCGGTCGGTTGAACTCGGCGGGTATCCTTGTCAAAGCCAAAAACCAGGGTGTTTTTCCGGATGGTGGTAGACATGGCGCTGCAGCTGTATGGAATCCGGTCAAGCCCGAATCCCGTACAAGATCGGCAATTTGCTGACGAAAAGGACGACCACAAAAAAGTACAATGCACGTGAATCACTCAGTACACAGAAACACACGACGGCAAACAGTAAACACTGGCAACGACACCGACGACGCGGAGCAACCAGCTAGCACGTCCGACCGTGGCGACAGCGAAAGCCGGAATGCCCTCGGTGTCTGGTTGAAGCCATATGCGACACTCATCGGTGAAGAGAACGTGATGCCAATCCTGAGCGGTCCATTCGGCATGTTTTTGGCCCATCTGTACCACGCTGCGTGACGTCGTGGTTGCAAAGATGGACGTCACCATGGACGTTGGGAGTGAAGTTGCGCCTCATGCAGACTATTGCGCACAGTTTGAGTCGTAACACGACATCCTGTGGCTGCGTGAAAAGCATTATTCAACATGGTGGCGTTGCTATCAGTGTTCCTCCGAGCCATAATCCGTAGGTAGCGGTCATCCACTGCAGTAGTAGCCCTTGGGCGGCCTGAACGAGGCATGTCATCGACAGTTCCTGTCTCTCTGTATCCCCTCCATGTACGAACAACATCGCTTTGGTTCACTCCGAGAGGCCTTGACACTTCCCTTGTTGAGCGCCCTCCCTGACACACAGTAACAATGCGGACGCGATCGAACTGCGGTGTAGACCCTCTACGCGTGGTTTACTTACAGCTAACAAGAGTCGTTTACTTTCTTTCTGGAGAAATGACTGGAACTGATCGGCTGTCGGAGCCCCTCCGCCTAATGGGCGTTGCTCATGCAGTGTTTTTTACATCTTTGGGCGGGTTTAGTGACATCTCTGAACAGTCAAAGAGACTGTGTTTGTGATACAATATCCACAGTCAACGTCTGTCTTCAGGAGTTCGGGGAACCAGGGTGATGCAAAACTTCTTTTGATGTGTAAATGTTAAAAAGGTATATCTACAAGTGACGTAAAAATCAAAAACGCTCCCACTCATGAAAAGACATAGTGTAACAGCAGCTCTAGCTACTGATGTACACAGAGCAAGTTGGCGCAGTGGTAAGCATGCTGGACTCGCATTCGGGATGACGGCGGTTGAAGACCTCCTCCGGCCACCCGTGATTTCCCTAAATCGCTCCAGACAAATGCCGTCATGGTTCCCTTGAAAGAGCACGGCCGATTTCCTTCCCCGTCCTATATACAATCCGAGCTTGTGCTCCGTCTCTAACGGCCTCGACGTCGACGGGACTTTAAACCAAAACTTCATTCTTTGCTACTGATGTAACCTGCTGCATACGTAATTGGGTTGTGTCGTGTGGGGGACGAGACCAAATAGCGAGGTCATCGGTGTAACCGGATTAGGGAAGGACGGGGAGGGAATTCGGCCGTGCCCTTTCAAAGGAGCCATTCCGGCATTTGCCTGAAGCGATTTACGAAAATCACGGAGAATCTAAATCAGGATGGCCGGACGCGGGAGTGAACCGTCGCCTCCCGAATGCGAGTCCAGTGTGCTAACCACTGCGCCACCTCGATCGGTGCATACATTGTTACAGGAGTAATACGGCAAGAGCAATATGAAAATAACGTCATAGAATAAGCAACAATAGGTCGATTATGATTGAAGTAATAAAAGCAGAACTAACGAAGAAGAACATACTATACTGCATGAGCATAACAAGTAGCAGAATTAATGTTACTCTCTTTAATACTTGTACAGATACCGGAGTTATAGATTAAAAGCAAGACAATACAAAATGTAGGTGCTAGTATTCGGTCTGTAAAGTAAGATCGTAATCGGGATAATCAGCGGAACATGTATTTGACAACAAAGAAAAATTCAGTTGCAATCGATAATACGTTCATTCATGTGCAGCTTCGATAACTGCTTACCGCCTCTGAGGCGTGCTTGAAACAAAGTTTTCCACGTATTAACATGGAAGAGATCTCCGAATGAGCCTAACTTGGTTTGATAGATGTTTCAAAGTGAATTCTGCTTGCGCCTGACGCAGTGTTAAGAATCGGTTTCCCAAATAAAAAAAGGTTAAAATAATTTTTTCCACTTTTGGAGTAACTTTACGTAACCACCTTCTTCAAAGTCATCCATGTTTCTTACCAATTTATAGCGTGTTACCCACTTGTGTATAAGTGTCCATGATTGCGCCATAAATGTAGATGCCGCGGCATTACTCATTTTCTGATCTTTGCAATGGCTACAGAGAATCATTGCTTCAAAATGCGACGTGTAAGGTGCACTCATGTCTCTTTTTGTGTCTCTCAGACACGAATTTAGAGACAACTAATGCTTTGTGGACATTGCATGAAGGACGAAGGTCCCCTCTATTGGACTGTGAAAGATTACTATCTGCTTGTAGTACCGACCATGCTCTTACTTTACAGGCCAAACATGATGCTCGAGCATGAAGCTTTTGGGCTTGCAATATCGGTCTATGCTTTTCAGATCTTAAGATGCAACTTAGTCTGGTAAAACCGACAGACTAAATAAATGCTGTAAAATAGCGATCTTCGCTGTCTGAAATACTCTACTTCTGAAACTTCCTGGCAGATTAAAACTGTGTGCCCGACCGAGACTCGTACTCGGGACCTTTGCCTTTCGCGGGAAAGTGCTCTACCATCTGAGCTACCGAAGCACGACTCATGCACCGTACTCACAGCTTTTACTTCTGCCAGTATCTCGTCTCCTATCTCATTCTGGATACTCTACTTCTATTTTCATAATAAGGAGGTCCAGAATTGAAATGGGGAAAAGGAACTTCATTGTACAACTAGACTAAAACCAGGGATGGCTTGACAGGACACATTATGAGGTCTCAAGGAACAGGTGACTTGATAGTGGAAGGACCTGTGGTGGTTGAAAATCATAGAGGGAGACTACGAGTGAATACAGTAACAGGTTCAAACGTTTGTAGACTGCAGTAGTTATCTAAGGGAGAAGAGGTTTGTTCCGAAAGACTAGCCTGTAGATCTGTATCAAATCAGACTGAAGAGCTCAATAAACACTCGGGATACTCAATTAATGGTGCTCGTCCCTTTCGGAAAGCTACTTAGTGCCATATGCAATACAGTGAGGTGACAAAAGGCAAGGGATACTACTAATATCGTGTCGACCTTCTTTTGCCCGGCATAGTGCAGCAAATCGACATGACATGGACTCAACAAGTAATTGGAAGTCCTTGCAAAAATATTTAGTCACACTGCCCCTACAATCGTCCATAATTGCGAAAGCGTTTCCAGTGCAGCATTTTGTGCACGAACTGCCCTCTCGATTATGTCCCATACATGTTCGATGGGATAAATGTCGAACTGTCTGGATGGCCAAATCATTCTCTTGTACTGTCCGGAATGTTCGTGAAATCAGCCGCGAACAATTGGGGCCAAGTGACATGATATCGTTGTTTAGAAATATGAAGTATATGAATGGCTGCAATTTCTAAGTAGCCGAACATAACCGCTTCCAGTCAATTAACGGTTTAGTTTGAGCAGAGGACCGAGTCCATTCCACATAAACACAGCCCACACCATTATGGAGTCACCATCAACTTGCACAGTGCCTTGATGACAAATTGGGTCCACGGATTCTGGAGGGGTGGGGGGCGGGCGGGGGGGATGGGGCTGAGGTCTGCACCACACTCGAAACTTACGATCAGCTCCTACCAACTGAAACTGGGAGTCATCTGACCAGGCCACGGTACTCCAGTCGTTTAGAGCCCAACTGATACGTTCACAAGTCCAGGAGAAGTGCTGCAGGCGATGTCGTGGTGTTAGTAGAGAGACTCGAGTTGGTCTTCTGCTGCCGTAGCCCTTTAGCACCAAATTTTGCCACGCTGTCCTGATGGATAACTACCCTTATGTCTCGTATTGATGCTTGTCTGTTAGCACTGACAACTCTACGCCAACGCCATCGCTTTCGAACGTTAAGTGAACGCCGATAGCCACTGCGTTGTCCGTGGTCTACATCTACATCTACAGCTACATGGATACTCCATAAATTACGCTTAAGTGCCAGGCAGAGGGCTCATCGAATCACCTTTACAATAATTCTCTGTAATTGGAATCTCGAACAGCGCCCTGAAAAACGAACAGCTACGTCTTTCCGTTAGAGCTCTGATTTCCCTTATTATGTTATGGTGATCGTTTCTCCCTATGTAGATCGGAGCCAACAAAATATTTTCGTATTCAGCAATTAAAACTTCCGGGCTAGGAGGCCGTGGTCCAATAGTAGAAATACTTCTCCCTGATGTTTCGTTGCCAGCTGCGGGCAACATCATCTGAGGTGAGTCTACGACTCGTCGTATTTCTACTATTGGACCACGGCCTCTTAGTCCGGAAGTTTTAATTACTGAAGACGCCGGCCGTGAAAACCTACACGCTATATTTTCGTATTCGTTGGAGAAAGATGGTGATCGAAATCTCGTGATAAGATTTCCGAGCTACGAAAAATGCCTTTGCTTTAATGATGTCCACCCTAATTCCTGCATCATGTCAGTGACACTCTCTCACCAATTTCGCGATAATACAAAACGTGCTGCTCTTATTTGAACTTGCTTAACGTATTACGTTAATCCTGTCTGGTAAGGATGCATCGCGCAGTAGTACTTCAGTGCGTGAAATGTGGTATTCTCGGCACAGTTTTGACATTGCGGATCCGCAATACTGAGTTCCTTAAAGATTTTCGAGATGGAATTTCCCATGCGTCTAGCTCCTACTACTATTCCGCGTTCAAAGTCTGTTAACTCCGGTCGTCCAACCACAATCCGTTGGAAAGTTTTTCATATGAATCATTTGAGTATAAAAGACAGCTGTACCAGTGCACTTATAACACTGCAACTGCAACAGATTTACGTAGCTTGTACAATCAAATACCAAGTCTGGCTTATTACGTACTATGCCCCAACAGAACAAAGTAGTCCTGTCACGGTAAAGCCACGTATAACACTCCTGTCCGTTACTGCTATACCATAACCTTAAAGCTGTAGGCAGGTCGTGAAATAAAACAATCTTATTAAAGCAATTATGGTATAAAGCAACAGAGCAGTGTTACCCTCTGAGAGGAATTTTATTATGTTGACCGTGTTGTACCGAACGGAGGTGGCTTATCGGAAGTGAAAGTCAGAATTAAGTAAACATTTAAACAGTAACAAACAATATTTTACCTGAATGAGATTTTCATTCTGCAGCGGAGTGTGCGCTGATATGAAACTTCCTGGCAGATTAAAATTGTGTGCCCGACCGAGACTCGAACTCGTGACCTTTGCCTATCGCGGGCAAGTGCTCTACCATCTGAGCTACCAAAGCACGACTCACGGCCGCTACTCACAGCTTTACTTCTGCCAGTATCTCGTCTCCTACCTTCCAAACTTTACAGAAGCTCTCGTGCGAACCTTGCAGAACTAGCACTCCTGAATGAAAGGATATTGCGGAGACATGGCTTAGCCACAGCCTGGGGGATGTTTCCAGAATGAGATTTTCACTCTGCAGCGGAGTGTGCGCTGATATGAAACTTCCTGGCAGATTAAAATTGTATGCCCGACCGAGACTCGAACTCGGGACCTTTGCTTTTCGCGGGCAAGTGCTCTACCATCTGAGCTACCGAAGCACGACTCACGCCCGGTACTCACAGCTTTACTTCTGCCAGTATCTCGTCTCCTACCTTCCAAACTTTACAGAAGCTCTCCTGCGAACCTTGCAGAACTAGCACTCCTGAAAGAAAGGAATTTAATATTTTACCTATCTACGCTGTTCAAAGAATAAGGAAAACGGTCGCCAGCCTAATTAGGCAAGAGAATAATTGACATTCTTGTTTAAGAAAATAGGTATGAGTAACGTTAACGGGCAGACACAACCTATACTTTGCCATACGCGAGTGCGATGAACTCTGACACCTGAATACAGTATGTTCGGGTTAAAGTTGGAGCTAACATATCAGAACAAACTATTTGCATAAATATAACCTTATAACACTACACACTATTACTTTCAGGGATTATTCAAACTGAATGCTCTTTATAATGTTACTTTTTAATATTCACTGTAGAATCTTAAATTGGACATAGGTTCAGTATTACTTTTAAAACATTTTCCTAGGTGACATAAAATTGTAAATGTAGTTCACTGCAAAATCATGAACTGGTTGCGCGTTAAGTCTCTTTCAGCTAAATACTTTTCTATTTAGAATGAAAGTTAAATGGAATTCACTAACAGGTTACTTCTCACTGTCTTTTGCATATAGAAATTATTGTTTTCATAAATAGTGGTCTTTCTATTAATCGTTATCTAGCATGAGCACAATAGACAACCTATTGGTCCTGTTACGCCATTAATATGCACTTTTGATACACAAGAGGAGCCCAATATTGTACAGAATTTCACTTGAATAACAAGAGTAATTGAAACTTTCTATAATTAAGTAACTTTGTGCACTTGAACTACTTTCAATCGAGGGGGAGGGAGGGCTTAATCTCGACCACTGTAGCAGAGCAAACTAAACACACTTCCAATACACTAGAGAAACAAGTACTTACCCAGCATGAACATATAACTCTCCATAATTGCAGTTTTCAACTTTTACTACAGTGAGACACAAAATTGACATATTTGTAAGATATTGACTCACCTTTTGCAATTTACTGTAGGCACAATATGATCATTTACTAAGCAAAACCTTATAAGCCTCAGTTTTAAGAACTTTTAATTTTGAAGTTGGCAACAAAATATTAATAAGCAGTTTTAACAGAAAAATTATTTTCAGCAAGCATCATTTACTTTAGTTCACCCTCTTGCCACATTAACTTTAACTTTCTTTTTAGTATGTTCGAGAGGCATTAATTAGTAAAACACTGGGCTTTAATGTTCTTTCAATAAGGATACTCAGTAATCACTTTAGCACGGGAAGGACCCTAAGATGAAACGTGACAGGAGGATAAGAAATCAAGGTAGGTATAAGAATTCGAGTATAAGTTACCTTATACTTGCGCGCACTAAAACATCCAATGAACTGATCCTTCACTGTACATTACTCTAGTGTTCCATTACAGTGAATGCCCAATGTGGTGGCGATTGCATGCTGGTAGGAGGATTTGCAGGTAGAATTGCTGGACTCTGTCATTTCTTGGTGGCAATGATAGATACCAATTCCAGAATAGTTCCAGCTCTTTATCCATCCATCCGAGGCATTGGAAAGCATCAGGAAAAGCCTCTCTCGGAACCAGCACAGTACACAACTTTTACATGAGCAGTTGATAGATTGGTAGCTCGTCCCGGACTGACTCTTGGTTCCAGCTTTTCTACCTAGGCCAACCACAATTTGCGCGCGCTACACAGTTCCGTTCCCGAAGGGAACCACAACACTCTTTACATACAGACTAACTAAGAACCCTAAATGAAGGTCAGCAGTTTACGTAACAGCAAACAAACATTTCAAATAAAACAGAACATTTGCATATATTGGTATTTCTACACAAAAATTATTTGAACAAAATTATTCAATCTCAGAGATAACCAATGACATTAAGTGAGAAAGACAAACATATCATTTGCTCATATCGTATTAATTACATAGATCAAACTTCCCACATTCTAAAAGACATCAAAGTTTGTAATATCTCTTTATATTCGATGAATTATTCTGATAAAATTCTACCCTTGAATGACGTTTACTAATTTTCTATCTTCATACTCGCAGAATCCATGCGCAAAGTAGTTTCATACAATAGCTATGCCATGAGCGCATAATTATTCTTTGTAGTATCTCTCTGGTGGTTGTTAGAAAAAAGCTTCCGAGATTTTCTTCGAACCGATTAGCCTGAGCATTGTTTGAAGAATTGTGATCTGAATATTGAGATTTATTACAAAAAATAACTGATACGAAATTGTAAGATTAGAAGGGAAATATATATATATATATATATATATATATATATATATATATATATATATATATATATATATATATTGCTCCTTCATACAAAAGGTGTGTAACAATTTACATTTTTTGACATTTGAGAGTTAATGATATTCATCGATATATTGCGTAGTTGTTAATCAGAGGGGAACTTCCAAAAGACTGGATACGAACCTGCACTTAATAATCCAAGAGCTCCATTACTTCTTCGGAAGGTTAAACTTCATCAAAGCCAAATATCCGCTTGATCTGAGGTTTCCCGACTGATTATACAACGCTCCCAAAAATACGGGGCATTTTATTTGTACAGATTAGCAGACTACCGCAAAGCACGAGCCTGCAGAGAAGAAGAATCATCGCCTGATTTCATTCTAATAAGTAAAATTTCTGAATCGTTTTGAGTGACTGAGTTATGACTGTGTTTCCTGTTACGAATAATTGATTGCTCGAACGAATTGAGAACTACATAACTACTTAATTACATAGATAGGAGGAAAAGTTACAAGTTTATAATAGAGAAAAGAATAAACACACTCATGGTAACGATTCAATCCAACATTTACAGAAACTCAGCGTTATAACATTAAACAAAACAAAAGGCAAAATAAATCAGTACAGCATTAGAGCTATGGTGTTACACGCTGCCCTTCTATACATTGTGTACGCGATACTCCGCTATCTGTATATGTGCGTATCGCTACCCCATGATTTTTGTCCCCTCATTGTATCTCGAATGTTGACACATGTAACGTTAGCGACAACCCCGGACGGTTCAGAAGTCCGGCCCAATCACCCCCCTCCACACCTATCCATATCCTAAGCTCCGCCCATGGTATGCCGCATGTTCCAACATCAAAGTTGTTCGTATCACAGATATACCAGTCATAACAAGGGAGAAAATCAGTAGTTAGTACGAAATACAGTTTTTCCGGTACCATTGTGAAAAGAATTAGAAATATGTTCATTAATATGTGAGTTGAAAAATCATCAATAAGTAAGAAAAATATAAATGGTATCCACACTGTCCTTTTTATTTCATGAGCTTTCATCTGCACTATATCAAAAAATCTGATATTTGTTAACTGCAGTGAGCGCAAATTTCCGTCACCTCGCGTAGTGTATGAAATTCTGTTGGGAAATATTAATTGGTAGTATCGCCAAGGATGCTGTCCATTATCTCGATTGTCTAAAGTCAATGTTGTGCATAAACAAGGCAAAGTCGATGTCTTGGTTTGTTTCTGATTACCTCATTAAGACTAAAGAATATAAGAGTGGGATAATGTAGAAATGCGTAATGCAAGCAGTCAGATATTTATACAGTGACATTCTTCAATAATATTTGCCTGTGTAATGGGTGAATTTTTACTTGTGAACTCTTATGACTGCTTGCTTATAGCAGACACATGATTACTTTGAGTTCTTCTTCAGTGTTTGAGAGCTTTAGAGCTGCCTGTTGTTAAACATATGTACATAATTCCATCAAGTGTCATTCCAACTCATCTTATCGTACTTTAATGTCTGTTAGATATCGCCGCGCGGGATTAGCCGAGCGGTCTAGGGCGCTGCAGACATGAACTGTGCGGCTGGTCCCGGCGGAGGTTCGTGTCCTCCCTCGGGCATGGATGTGTGTTTGTCTTAAGGATAATTTAGGTTAAGTAGTGTGTAAGCTCAGGGACTGATGACCTTAGCAGTTAGGTTCCATAAGATTTCACACACATTTGAACATTTTGATTTTGTTAGATATCAGTTTTGACAGCAGTTGGCCACAACAGTGAAGATTAGGTACCTTGTGTATGATAACTTTATTGAGAGTGCATATCTATGTTTCATTTTGACAGTATTACACAAACTGCTAAGAAGTACTAACAGCACAACTCTGCTAGTATAATCAACCGCGGTAAAACAGAAAACGACGAACAAAAACACGACAGTTACGAGAACTACCAAAGATCATATTGATGCGCCCTTGGTTGATGTGGCGGGGGGGGGGGGGGGGGGTAGGCGTGGAGGGGGGTAAATGGGCGGGGCTTGTGTAAATGTCCGGGGCTGTCGCTAATGTATCCTTGTTGACACCGTCACGTGTTTCGTGTGGCACAGACAAGTGAGCGCGGCAGAATTGCCGACAATGGTGCAGTATCCTCGGTGACGGCGACGGTGGCGACACAGCGGACGTGGTATTGTAGGCGACGGCGACGGTGACGACACAGCGGCCGCCATGTACGACGAGGGGATGGGCTCGATGGGGCTGCCCCCCGAGTCGCCGCGCGGGGTGCGCGCGCTGCCGCCGGCCACAAGCAGGTCAGGGCGCAAGTCGTACTCCATCCGCGAGTCGGCCGAGCTGCCGTCGCCGGCCACGCTCACGACGGAGCTGGCCTACTACCGCGGCGCGCTGGCCGAGGCCATTGACCACGTCAAGAGGAAGGCGCGCTGGCCGCAGGAGGACATCCAGCTGGCCAGCAGGTGGCGCTGCCGGCTGCTCGACAACGCCTACTACTCCACGTCCAGGCTGCGCGACAAGCGCAACAGGTAAACCACTCTCTCTCTCCCCCCTAACGCCCTAACGCCAGCACGAGCAGGACGCCTCCAACACCGACTCAAAGGAAGGCCTCGGCGCTTGTTCGTGACGTCACGTCAGCTAGGCACAGTGAACGCCAGGTCTGTTGCAGGCATACTCATAATTGTGGTGTCTCCTTCTCTGAAACAGGAAAATGTGAAACTGTTGGCGGCAGTTGACCAACACACATTGTTCTGAGATTTCTGCAATCAATTAATTGTACAATTCGTTACACTTCTTAACAAATAGTGTACTCGTGAACTTAAATTTCCACCTGTTTTAAGGATTGACATAGAAAAACAACTTCATGGTCCAGCAGCAATAGAATTCGTGATTCTTTACCTTATTTGTAAATCTGAGGAAGTTACGTTTGTACTGAGTTGCTTTTACAAGAAACTGTGAACATATTGGTGCTCTTCTTTAGGTATCTTGGTTGACTATGGGGTGAGGAGCACTGAATGTTAATGAAATATCTTGCGATTGTACGCGTTGGGGGAGGGGGTGGGGGACAGAAGAAGAGGCAAAAGAGAGATACTTCTTTTATCGAATAAAATTTTTTTATCTTATAAAGTTTCTCCCTTCAGTTGGAAGAGGGGAATATTTATGTTTTCTAATGTGCATGTTTAAAAAAGTTTAAGCTCAGCAGTATTTTAGATGTATGAAGCTATTTTGTTTCCTGTTTAGAATTCCTTTCGTTGAAAACGACTGTAATCTAATGACTGGAAATAGTTGGACATTTACACACGTAAATAAGTTCACATTTCCAGTGACGGTGTCAAACGAAAATAAATAAATAAATAAAACAAACGAGTTAATTGAAAGGGGGTTGGGGTAAGTCTCTATAACAAAATGGATCAAGTAAATATAGTTACTTGAATGTAAAATTTCCGAAGGTTGCAATGGGGTAAAGCATCTTCTCATATTAATCTACGATTGTTTCGACATGATTCAGTAATACAGAACTATGATCTTCATTTGTAGCTTTACGATAGTAAGAAAATCTTTCATGTAAATAAAACTGCAGAATCCAAAACAATACCAAACATTTTGTCCAAAAATAAGAGATTTATAGTGATAAGCACGCCCAGGCGTTTCTGCCTGCAACAGACCTGGCGTTCGCCGTGCCTAGCTGACGTGACGTTACCAACAAGCGCCGAGACCTTCC
The DNA here is from genome assembly GCF_023864345.2 of Schistocerca serialis cubense. Classification (NCBI taxonomy): domain Eukaryota; kingdom Metazoa; phylum Arthropoda; class Insecta; order Orthoptera; family Acrididae; genus Schistocerca; species Schistocerca serialis. The sequence goes on from NC_064642.1 coordinate 174,657,632, forward strand.
TTTGAGTCGGTGTTGACGCCTCCCGTGAGTGGTCAAGTCTAGTTAGTGTGTGATTCCAGTTCTCGGCTTTGGCCCACGACTCGTATGTGACGTCACACATTTGCGATGTGAAGGATGCAGGCGGCCTGTTATTAAAAGTTATCTGTGTCTGTCTTATTGTTCTGGTGCAGACTACGCTGTTCGTTGCCGAACGTGGCGCGATGCCCCAGGATGAGGTTAAGCAGGAACCTAAGATTACAGATGAAATTGCTACGAGTGAAACGAATATCGGTAATTTACAAGAATGATAGCCTATCGAAGTCGCGGGGTCCAAACGATACCTATCGAACTTGCGATAGTAAATCGATTATTATGCTACAGGGACAGTTCCCTTTTTCCCATACCCAGGGTAAACTCTGCCAATATCACGCAAGAATATCGGTAGTGTCGCATGCGTTAACTTTCCCGTGCAAACGCAAGTTGTGGAAGTAAGGTACTGAAACAAGTACAGTTCGTCCCTTTGTCCGGGACGCCCTTTTTATGGAAGACTTAACAGATTTCCACAGCCGCTCAATATTCTCGGTGTGCACACTGGGATCATCCGAATACACGAACTCCACCGAATGGTTCACGAATTCGTGGTCGAACCCTTCAGCTTTCAGAGTCTTGTAAGACTGAAACCCGTCTGTAATATATATATATATATATATATATATGAATTCTTCACGGGTTGTCAGCCGAGTAGTATCGTCGTCTCGTAGCAACGTTTCGATGGAATGCGTCTCCATCATCTTCAGGCGAACAGACGGGAGTGCATGCGAAGTTCGCCTGAAGATGATGGAGACGCATTCCATCGAAACGTTTGTACGAGACGACGATGCTACTCGGCTGACAACCCGTGAAGACTACATATATGAAATTCGCCGAGAAAGCCTGCACTCCCGTCTGTAATAACTTTAGTACCAGGCAGTATGAAGTGTTTTATGAAACCCATTAAAGTGACCTTGTCTCGGGACAATACTCTAACAACGAAATACTTCCGGGACTCTCTTTCTATTCCACCGAATACCCAAATGGGATCTATTTCTCTTTTTGAAGGTTGTCCTCTCTGGTTCTTTCGTCCAGCTATATGAGATTCGTCTACTTCTACAACTTTATTCGCTCCACCAATTGGTACACTATCATTTGTCACTACCACGTAACAGATTTCTCGGCAAGACCCGAAGTTGTCACACACCGTATTTGGAGATAACTCAGTTTATCCAGCACGATACAAGAATTACGCTCGTCTGAATGGATAACTTGAAAGAGTCGAACTACGTATTTTTCCTGATACTCTTCCGTTTTCCGCACTCTCCGCAATGGAATTGCAACGGTATTTCAGTATCGACACTTCTCTTACGAAGTTTTACAGACTTTGCAGCACCACAGTCAACACAGTCCCTACTTCACTCGTCCGGCAGAACTCCAAATTTGCGGTAAAAAGTCAAACAACTCTCTATGCTGGATATACATGAGATCAGAGTTTTCCATGTCAGAGAATCTGCGGAAGAAACGCCAGGAACACCAGACATCACACTCGCTATCGACAGAAACCGTCTGGGTTTCCCAATCAAGTCACAAGTAATTAGGGCGGGAATGTAATGTAGACGAACTAAAGGAACGACGGAAAAAAGATAAAAATGATCACAAATAATTGATCATAACACCCGCCACGAGACTCGCGTGATCGATTTACCATCGCACGATCGATATGTATCGTTTGACCCCGCGACTTCGATAGGTAATCATTCTTGGAAATTACCCGAATAGCAATCACATTTATAACCTTGATTCTCGTAAATATTTGGCTTATCCGAATGTGGCACGATTCAAGGGGGTGAGTTTAGACAGATAAAATTTTCTCGAGCTTCTAGCCGCGTCCAGTGGTTTAAAATCCACGAGCTTTCGATCGAGTCCTCCTCGGCCATTATGAAGTGGCGGCTGTCGAATGATTATTGCTGCCGTCATTGTAGAGCCGCGCTGTTTTCAGTGACGTCAATGGTGCTCGCTCCAGCGCCGTATATGGTAATGTTTCCATTGGGCGCTTCCCGCGCCCGCTTCAACTTTCCGATGACCGGGTTCCAAGATCTGCCGAGACATATGTTATTACGCAGACTACTAGTTTTTGGAAAGTGCTTTAAAAGAAGCGATCACGTTAAAAAGTTCGGTAATTTCCAAGAATGATTGCCTATCGAAGTCGCGGGGTCTAAACGATACATATCGAACGTGCGATTGTAAATCGATCATGCGACCTGGTGGCGCGCGTTATGAGTATGTTTACAGTGGTCACTACAGCAACGACTAAAGAAGAACGTTACAAAAATACTTGTAATTAGAAAGGAGACGACTTACCATTCTCGTCGTCGGTGTTGTCGTCATGTGAAAGTCCATGTGATGTGTACGCTACAGGGACAATTCCCTTTTAGCCATAGCCTGGGCACACACTGCCAATATCACGCAAGAATATCGGCAGTGTGTCACATACGTTTACTTTTCCCTGCAAATGCAAGTTGCGGAAATAGAGGTACTGAAACAAGTACAGTTCGTCTCTTTCTCCTGGACGCCCTTCTCTTTTAATAGAAGACTTCACAGACATCCACAGCCACTAAATGTTCTGCGTGTGCACACAGGGGTCATCCAAAGACACAAACTCTACAGAGTGGTTCACAAACTCGCGGTCGAATCATTCAGCTTTCAGAATCTTGTAGGACTGAAACCCATCTGCAATGGCATTAGTATCAGGCAGTATGAAGTGCTTTATCAGACCCATTAAAGTGACCTTGTCTCTGGACAATACTCTCACAACGAAACACTTCCGGGACTCTCTCTCTATTCTAGCGAATACCAAAATATGATCGATTTCACTCTTTGAAGGTCGTCCTATCTGGTTCTTCCTTCTAGCTGTATGAGATTCGACCACTTCCACAACTTTACTCGGTCCACCACGTAACACACTTATCTGCAAAACCCGAAATAGTCACACACGGTATTAGCAGAGAAGTCGGTTTCCGATGCTGTTGCTTGCAAGGTGTAGTCTAAATCCAGCAAGATAGAAGAATTACGCTGGTCTAGATGGATAATTTGGAAGAGTCGAACCACGTATTCTTCCTGATACTCGTTCGTTTTCCGCGCTGTCCGCAATGAAATTGTAACGGTATTTCAGCATCGAAACTCCTCTTACGAAGTTTTAGACACTTCGCACCGCCACAGTCTACACAGTCCCTCCTTTCCTCATCCGGTAGTACTCCATATTTGAGACAAAAAGTCAAACAATTTTCTACGCTGGATAAGCATGGAATTAGATTTTTTCATGAGAGAATCCGCCGAAGAAACGCCAGGAATACCAGAAATCACAATCACTATCGACAGAAATCGTCTGGGTTTCCCAAGCAGCTCACAAATAATTCGCGGAGGTATGTTATTTAGAGCAACTAAAGGAATGACGGAAAACAGATAAAAATGACGATCACAAATAATTGATAATAACGCCCAGCACCAGAGTCGCATGATCGATTTACAATTGCACGTACGATATGTATCGTTTGGACTCCGCGACTGCGATAGGCAGTCATTCTTGGAAATTACCAAAATTTCTAACAACACCCAGAATAAAGACGGCGGCCTGCAGCTAAGCACAGCTTCGAATCCGGCTATCGGGAAGTAGAAGCGGGCGCGGGGAGCGCGCAATGACAGCATTACCACACATGTCTACATCTATACTCCGCGAGCCACCTTACGGTGTGTGGCGGAGGGTACTTATTGTACCACTATCTGATCCCCCCTTCCCTGTTCCATTCACGAATTGTGCGTGGAAAGAACGACTGCTTGTAAGTCTCCGTATTTGCTCTAATTTCTCGGATCTTTTCGTTGTGATCATTACGCGAGATATATGTGGGCGGTAGTAATATGTTGCCCATCTCTTCCCGGAATGTGCTCTCTCGTAATTTCGATAATAAACCTCTCCGTATTGCGTAACGCCTTTCTTGAAGTGTCCGCCACTGGAGCTTGTTCAGCATCTCCGTAACGCTCTCGCGCTGACTAAATGTCCCCATGACGAATCGCGCTGCTTTTCGCTGGATCATGTCTATCTCTTCTATTAATCCAACCTGGTAAGGGTCCCATACTGATGAGCAATACTCAAGAATCGGACGAACAAGCGTTTTGTAAGCTACTTCTTTCGTCGATGAGTCACATTTTCTTAGAATTCTTCCTATGAATCTCAACCTGGCGCCTGCTTTTCCCACTATTTGTTTTATGTGATCATTCCACTTCAGATCGCTCCGGATAGTAACTCCTAAGTATTTTACGGTCGTTACCGCTTCCAATGATTTACCACCTATGGCATAATCGTACTGGAATGGATTTCTGCCCCTATGTATGCGCATTATATTACATTTATCTACGTTTAGGGAAAGCTGCCAGCTGTCGCACCATGCATTAATCCTCTGCAGGTCCTCCTGGAGTACGTACGAGTCTTCTGATGTTGCTACTTTCTTGTAGACAACCGTGTCATCTGCAAATAGCCTCACGGAGCTACCGATGTTGTCAACTAAGTCATTTATGTATATTGTAAACAATAAAGGTCCTATCACGCTTCCCTGCGGTACTCCCGAAATTACCTCTACATCTGCAGATTTTGAACCGTTAAGAATGACATGTTGTGTTCTTTCTTCTAGGAAATCCTGAATCCAATCACAAACCTGGTCCGATATTCCGTAAGCTCGTATTTTTTTCACTAAACGTAAGTGCGGAACCGTATCAAATGCCTTCCTGAAGTCCAGGAATACGGCATCAATCTGCTCGCCAGTGTCTACGGCACTGTGAATTTCTTGGGCAAATAGGGCGAGCTGAGTTTCACATGATCTCTGTTTGCGGAATCCATGTTGGTTATGATGAAGGAGATTTGTATTATCTAAGAACGTCATAATACGAGAACACAAAACATGTTCCATTATTCTACAACAGATTGACGTAAGCGAAATAGGCCTATAATTATTCGCATCTGATTTATGACCCTTCTTGAAAATGGGAACGACCTGCGCTTTCTTCCAGTCGCTAGGTACTTTACGTTCTTCCAGCGATCTACGATAAATTGCTGATAGAAAGGGGGCAAGTTCTTTAGCATAATCACTGTAGAATCTTAAGGGTATCTCGTCTGGTCCGGATGCTTTTCCGCTACTAAGTGATAGCAGTTGTTTTTCAATTCCGATATCGTTTATTTCAATATTTTCCATTTTGGCGTCCGTGCGACGGCTGAAGTCAGGGACCGTGTTACGATTTTCCGCAGTGAAACAGTTTCGGAACACTGAATTCAGTATTTCTGCCTTTCTTCGGTCGTCCTCTGTTTCGGTTCCATGTTGCTGGAGCGAGCACCAGTGACGTCACTAAAGACAGCGCAGCTGCATAAGGACAGCAGCAGTAATCACTCGACAGTCACCACTTGACAACGACCGAGGAGAACTCGGAAGAAATCTCGTGGATTTTAAACCACTGGATGCCCTAGAAAATTTTATGAGTATAAAACATCGCCGCGAAATTATGCATTCGTATGGAACCTACGACAGTTTTACCATTTTGACGAAATGACTAAGGCACATGTAAATCTTATCCGCTGGTGAAAACAGCGCAAAATTTATCTGTCATTTGTCATGCAAATGTGTAGCCTTACACTTACGTAAGTTAGACCTACCATACCAGCTCTTTCTTACACTCTGTCTCGATGTTTTTCAACACATGAAATACCTCTTACTAGAATGGTAACCATAAAAAAAACTTTTAAGATATTTACCTATGGAAACTAGCTATTCCTCGGCTGACGTATGCGATTACCATCCTTAGCACCAACAATTGCCGGCCGAAGTGGCCGTGCGGTTAAAGACGCTGCAGTCTGGAACCGCAAGACCGCTACGGTCGCAGGTTCGAATCCTGCCTCGAGCATGGATGTTTGTGATGTCCTTAGGTTAGTTAGGTTTAACTAGTTCTAAGTTCTAGGGGACTAATGACCTCAGAAGTTGCGTCCCATAGTGCTCAGAGCCATTTGAACCATTTGAACCAACAATTATTCGCAGTTGCTGTTTCAAAGAAGTGATTGCCTAAAAACAAGCAGTGCGAATATTAATGATTGGTCTTAGCCATAAATGTAAGCAATCAGAGTTATAATTATGAAAGCCACGGAACAGTAATTCCAGATTGACACTGTCTTTGGCAAATGAAATTATGAATTGATTGGTCATGTCTCAAGTTACTGCAGTTATTTAAATACGTCATGGTAATATTAAGGTTTGTATATAATTCCGCCAATCTATGAATTTTAGTAATTCGTATGGGGTACAGCATATTCTGAAATCCTAAGTCTTTTTCTGCAAACTTAACATGCATGATATAAATGTTCAAAATAACGTCAGTTTTGATTTGGAGGTGCTATAATATAAGCAAGCGACCCCCACCTCTCTCCCAGCCCCAAGGAAAAATTAATCTTTTTGATTACTGTACACGTGCGTACCGGTAAAATGAAATGGAAATATGTTACTTGCCACATAGCGGAGATGCTGAGTCGAAGACAGGCACAAAAAAGGAAAACACTGTCACAAAAAAGCTTTCGGCCAGCAAGGCCTTCGTCAAAAATAGACGACACACACACACACACACACACACACACACACACACACACACACACACACACACACACACACTCATACACAGACGCAACTCACACACACATGACTGCAGTCACTGGCAACTGAAACCACATTGCCACTTTCATGATATTGTTACATTCCATTCTGGATTTTGCATTGTTCGAAATAGATTGCTTACATGTATATGATACTGAAATGTAGACAGGCAGTATATCTACTACTGTTAACATAAAATTGGCTCTACTATACGTCGAAAATTATGTTTAAGAAAATTATATTAAATATGAGGTAGCATTTGAGAGCGAGAGATTCTGGATAAACCAGAGTCTCGACGACATTACTAGCCGCAAAATGATTTAAAAATGGCGATCAATGACATTAGCTGTTTTCATGTCTCGAAAATATTAACATCAGATACAGTCTCGTACAAATACTTAATAATAAATGTTAAAGCTAATGCGAAAATCATGGGAAATTCTAAAATCAAAAATCTAAAATAGATACTCCAGAATCACGATAACACCAAAGAGTATAAAACTAAACAGCTAGAGAAACAAGATGTGATGTTTGGTTCAGAAACGGAGGAGTAAAATAAGCAAATCATATCGGAAACATCACTTGACCTAAACAAGTCAGCTTAAAAAGACCGCTATCGATACACAAAGCCAAAACCAATAGTAGCACAAAAAGCCATAAACCAACAATAGTACAGACAAGTAGAAATCTCAACACTTAACGAAATGCAGAAACGAAATAATCGTTCGATCTCTATAATTCATCTGAAAAGACTGGCAACAATACATAAAACCCAAAGCCGGATACGAATACAGAAACCTAAAAAGCGACACGAAAACCGAAAACACTCACCCAAAACTCGCGATAACTAACGAAACACAGTATCAAGAACACCACTACACCTACATATTTCAAAATCAAATCCCGAGAGCAACACAAAAAGCCAATAACCGACAGTAGTACAATAAACCAAGAAGCCACACCAATAGAAATCGTTACAATGAAAGAGACGCGTTATCGAAATGAAACGAAGTAGTAACATGTTGACGTCACTATAGCATACAAAGTTAGCATCGATCGAAGAAAATAACAAGACGCACAAGAATTTTATATTCGATAGGGAAACGCATTTATAAACAATTCCAAGTTGACGTAAATTGTAATTACAGTTTACGCTTGATATTTGGACAAACCAAGATAAGATTTAATCTCTGACTGGTTAGGGAATCTGGGCTCGTTATCAAATAACGTCACCCGCCACAATAGCTCTATGCCTCGACTCAAAGCCGACGGGCGGTACTGAAAATTGAAGTTGAGCAGAGTTTTCCACGGACTACCTAAGATGCAGGAATCAATGGCAGAACTGCATTCGATTGACTCCACCGGGAAGTTACCTCTACGAAGATACGCGTTGGTACAATGGAGTATAATAGGTACCCCATGTATAACGGAATGTGCACGTAGCGGCCGGCAGCGAGAATGTGGGACTAAACATGAAGGTTCATGTTGATGGTAATAAGTGCCCCCAATCCAAGGTATGAAAAGCACCCAAAGAAAGTCACAGTCCACTAACGGCCAAAACCACATCCTCCACACACTGCGGGCCACCAGTGCAGTCGTCACCTTGCATCGTCTGATTAGCTGTAAACTCGTTGACAGCACTCTACTTCTCCAGTCCGCTACTACCCATTATCTGTGTTATTCGTCGCACTGAATAATTGCTACTTTATATACCGTTGTGAGCAATCGCCTTTCGCGAGGTACCCGGCTCAAAATGTCCATTCCATACAGTACCCTTAGCGGTGTTTACTGGTTGAAATGGACCTGCATTCACTGACAGCTGCGGATCTCGTTGCAACTGAAACTCAACATTGGTGAGACGTAACACTCGTACGTGGCTGACGGCGGTTAGTACCTTTACATGACCACTGTTCTCACGCCGTGTTACGTGATTGCAGCTGTTGCGGCGTTTGTTGTTCTTAAAATAATTTGGCCGCTTGAGGTATCAGGGACAAAGGGACAGCGGAGGAAGATGTAACGTATTTTATTTTGTGAACGGACCAGGACTTCAGGATTTACGGGAAATGGTAATATCCAGAGGGAACCATAATTCTGTTTCACTGTTAATACTCGTAAGTCTATAAAGTGAGATAATGACGCAAGTGGGAGTGTATACTTTCTTAAAGGCGTTCGAAAGCGTCCGTAAAAACGAGTACAATCATACTAACACTTGTTGGTGTTCAGAAAAATCTAAAATGTTAGCTATCATAGATTGGCAACAACTATAAAATCTATCAGCGTCGATATTTTAAGATTTAGTAGTAGAACAGCTCATAATATACAGTGTGTCCATTAGTAAACTTTCAGCTTCAAGACGCTGTAGAAAGAGAACCATTGCTCAGAATCATGTCACATCTGGGCAGCATATTATTGACGCAGAGGAAACGCCATGGAACAAGAAAAAAATACTAACGAAAATTTGACTAACAGACGGCACTCTTAAGTGTCAGAATGTTGTTGTTGTTGTTGTTGTTGAAGTGGTCTTGAGTCCTGAGACTGGTTTGATGCAGCTCTCCATGCTACCCTATCCTGTGCAAGCTTCTTCATCTCCCAGTACTTACTGCAACCTATATCCTTCTGAATCTGCTTAGTGTATTGATCTCTTGGTCTCCCTCTACAATTTTTACCCTCCACGCTGCCCTCCAATGCTAAATTGGTGATCCCTTGATGCATCAGAACATGTCAGAGTATGCACACCGCTATTCCTCAGTTTGCGTCCGAGCCGTGTGGAGTGGCCACGAGGTTAGGGGCGCCATGTCACTGACAGCTCGGCCACTCCCGTCAGAGGTTCGAGTCCTCCCTCGGGCATGGGTGTGTGTCTCGTTCTTAGCATAAGATAGTTTAAGTAGTGTGTAAGTCTAGTGACCGATGTCCTCAGCAGTTTGCTCCCTCAGAAATTCACACATTTTTGCGTCCGAGACGCCCAACGTGACTGTCTTCATGAAGGATCGTGCGCTGCTGGTACAACTCTTTTACGAGAACGACGACTGCGCCGGTAGCTGTGCGGAAATTCCGGACACTCAAGGGCACGAAAAAAGGCATTGGTCGGATGTCTGACGAGTTTATGGAGAAAAAGATTACAAAATTCGAAAAGTCACATCCTTCTGAAGTGCGATGTGGCAGAGAGGGGAAAGCAGCTGATCCGACATCTGTAGAAGATGTGATCTCAGCCTTGCAGGAGGTGTCTAGAGGTGTTGTGCAAGCATCCAGTGCACGGGGAATTACGCGAACATCGGACAGCCCTGCGAGCTCAGTGCATAAAATCTCACGAAATATCCTGTATTGCTATCCATACAAAGCATCCATGTTCAAGAGTTGCTTCCTGCTGATCTACCGGGAAAACAAACGTTCGCTCTGCAATTTCTTCCTTGCATGGAAGTGGACAGTGAGTGGCTATGGAATTTTCTGTGATCAAACGACGCCCATTTTCATCTGTCAATTCCATATGTCAACTCGAAGAATATTGGAAACGAAAATCCGACGCATATCAACCGGTACCACTTTATTCTGCATAGCTGACTGTGTGATACTGGTTGACGGCATCGTTTGTCGTAGGGCCGTATATTTTTGAGGAGATGAGTCCTGCAGGTCTTGTTAGGTGCAGCGTCTCTGGTGAACGCTATGACAGTCTATTGCGTATCAGTGTCATTCCAACCCTTCAACAGCGTGGATATGTGGTCGAATCATTGTTATGCAAGCTGGAGCTTCTCCGCAGACTGAAAAATCAGTAAAGCATCTGCTGCAGAGGTCTTTCCGAAATTCTAGAATTATCAGCCGTCATTTCCCTACAGCCTGGCTGTGGACATCACCTGATCTTAATTCGTGTGACTTCTGGTGTGGGGTTATCTGAAAGATGTTGTGTTCAGTGCCACAATTACCGACGTAGCTGAATTGAAGACACGAATTGCGCGTCACATTCTGAACGTGACCCCCGAGGCACTCCAACATGTTGTGGAACATACTGTTTCTATGTTTCAACACGTGGCAGAAAACGGTGGAAAGCGTACTGAACATGTCTTGGATCATTCTCAGGACAATTAGTTCCTATCCATTGTGGTACGACCTTGCCGTGGAAGATGGTCCCATCGTACTGACAGTGCCACAACCTTTGACTGCGGGACACGCGTAGGCATACACTTCGAACAGTACGGATGGTATATGGTTCAAATGGCTCTGAGCACTATGCGACTTAACTTCTGAGGTCATCAGGCGCGTAGAGCTTAGAACTAATTAAACCTAACTAACCTAAGGACGTCACACACGTCCATGCCCGAGGCAGGATTCGAACCTGCGACTACGGATGGTATACTGTGCAACTGAAACCATGGCCGTCGTGTCGTGATTCATCTGCCATTTGTAGCCGATCCCATTTACCTTAAGACCCTTACAGAACCGTGTATTGGAAAAATTTCGTTAAGTTTTTTTCCGTGACGTTTCTCCCTGCGTCAGTAATATGCTGTTCAAATTTGACGTCATTCTGAACAGTTTTCCTCTTTCTAAATCGTTTTCGAAATGGGACTTTAATTATGTACGCCCTATAGTAGTCACATGTTCTCCTTCAGTACAACTAGTCGGATGAAATACCGCAACAACCACATCTTAAGGTTATCAGTGAAAACATGGCTTTCTGGGAATGTACATTGTGCTCCGGGCAGGCGCTCAAGCCCTCTCCCTTGCATCTCAAAACAAATCACTCCACGATTCGTCCCAGAACTCTTCACTGCAGAGGCTTCACCCCCAGTTATATGAGGAATATGAAATCGCGTTGGCAGTTTCTCCAAATTTGTGGACAGAGTAGAATAAAAAGTGCTTTTTGAGATGCCCTCACAGGAAGACATCCGAGGAATGCAGGTCAGTTGAAGAAGGGGGACATAACACTGGAATTAAACGACTGAGCAACTTGGCGGAAATACGTTTTTGTAAATTTCGTAGCGCATTTCTTCCTAAGTCCTGGAACCTCTGCAGGACATTAAACTGATTTCTTCCGAGCTGTGGCCGAGCGAGGCGCTCAGTGGTTAGCACTCAGGACTCGCATTCGGGAAGACAGCAGTTCAAAACCATGTCCGACCGCCCTGCTTCAGGTTTTCTGTGGATTTCGCATAACTGCTCCAGACATATCCCGGAATGGTTTCTCTGGAACGGCACGGTCGATTTGCTTCCCCATGCTTGCATGAATGCGAGCCAGTGCTCCGTCTCTAATGACTCCGATGTAGATGAGAACTTACACCCAAACCCTCCTTTCTTGCTAATTCAGCGTGCGTCAGTCAAGTCAGTGTATTAAAACAAAGGCCGCTTAAACACATAAGCGAGCCCATCGCTTCGTTATAATGTATCAAATTATAATACTGTTTGGACATATCTTTACAGGGCCGAAGATTGCCACTGTTTGATGCCCACCTTCTGCCGAAAATATTCACCACATAAAATTTAATTACCCACGTATTTCCATTATAGTTCTCACATCGTTGCAAAGGTGAGTGGGAAACAACTAAAATAAGGAAAAATTAAATATGGGCCCGATCTCGATGTAATATAAGCTATACACTTGTGTGCAAGACTTAAAGACGAAACAACTTTCGTACTACACTCCTGGAAATGGAAAATAGAACACATTGACACCGGTGTGTCAGACCCACCATACTTGCTCCGGACACTGCGAGAGGGCTGTACAAGCAATGATCACACGCACGGCACAGCGGACACACCAGGAACCGCGGTGTTGGCCGTCGAATGGCGCTAGCTGCGCAGCATTTGTGCACCGCCGCCGTCAGTGTCAGCCAGTTTGCCGTGGCATACGGAGCTCCATCGCAGTCTTTAACACTGGTAGCATGCCGCGACAGCGTGGACGTGAACCGTATGTGCAGTTGACGGACTTTGAGCGAGGGCGTATAGTGGGCATGCGGGAGGCCGGGTGGACGTACCGCCGAATTGCTCAACACGTGGGGCGTGAGGTCTCCACAGTACATCGATGTTGTCGCCAGTGGTCGGCGGAAGGTGCACGTGCCCGTCGACCTGGGACCGGACCGCAGCGACGCACGGATGCACGCCAAGACCGTAGGATCCTACGCAGTGCCATAGGGGACCGCACCGCCACTTCCCAGCAAATTAGGGACACTGTTGCTCCTGGAGTATCGGCGAGGACCATTCGCAACCGTCTCCATGAAGCTGGGCTACGGTCCCGCACACCGTTAGGCCGTCTTCCGCTCACGCCCCAACATCGTGCAGCCCGCCTCCAGTGGTGTCGCGACAGGCGTGAATGGAGGGACGAATGGAGACGTGTCGTCTTCAGCGATGAGAGTCGCTTCTGCCTTGGTGCCAATGATGGTCGTATGCGTGTTTGGCGCCGTGCAGGTGAGCGCCACAATCAGGACTGCATACGACCGAGGCACACAGGGCCAACACCCGGCATCATGGTGTGGGGAGCGATCTCCTACACTGGCCGTACACCACTGGTGATCGTCGAGGGGACACTGAATAGTGCACGGTACATCCAAACCGTCATCGAACCCATCGTTCTACCATTCCTAGACCGGCAAGGGAACTTGCTGTTCCAACAGGACAATGCACGTCCGCATGTATCCCGTGCCACCCAACGTGCTCTAGAAGGTGTAAGTCAACTACCCTGGCCAGCAAGATCTCCGGATCTGTCCCCCATTGGGCATGTTTGGGACTGGATGAAGCGTCGTCTCACGCGGTCTGCACGTCCAGCACGAACGCTGGTCCAACTGAGGCGCCAGGTGGAAATGGCATGGCAAGCCGTTCCACAGGACTACATCCAGCATCTCTACGATCGTCTCCATGGGAGAATAGCAGCCTGCATTGCTGCGAAAGGTGGATATACACTGTACTAGTGCCGACATTGTGCATGCTCTGTTACCTGTGTCTATGTGCCTGTGGTTCTGTCAGTGTGATCATGTGATGTATCTGACCCCAGGAATGTGTCAATAAAGTTTCCCCTTCCTGGGACAATGAATTCACGGTGTTCTTATTTCAATTTCCAGGAGTGTATTTGCCACTGCCAAGTAACTTAAATCGATGAAACTTGGGCCATACGTAAAAAAAACACCTGATGGTGTAATGTACAAAAGGTAACTGAAAGAAACAAACAGTGAGACGAGCAGAACTGACATTTTTCTTGGATGACAATAATTACACTGTACTCACCGTATTTTATGATAGTCCCTTGGACGTAACAAAATGCGGGACATGGTTCTTAATAGGGTGTATGAACACTACAGACGGCAGTGCATACTCTGCAACAGACTCCCAAGCTGTCCACAAGGTTGGTAAGGAGTTATTGAGGTAGAGCATTTGATTCCTCCACCAGTGCTGCTGACAGGTTACTGCTGGACAGTCGCTGGTACAAGCGGATGTGCTGCTATGTGTGCCCAACGCATCTCACCAGATTTCCATTGGATTTATGTCGGAGGAAGGACACTCCAATAGTTCTATGTGGTCGCTCGTGGTCATCTATAAAAATGAAGTCAGGGCCGAATGCACTCCTAAAAAGGCGCACAAGAGGAAGGAGTACAGTCACAATAACATTGACTGGTGAGTGTAAAGTGTTCAAGATTTGGAGATCAGTACGTCCTTAAAACATTATGTTTCCCTACAGCATTACACCACTACCACCACAACGACCATGCTCGACTGTGTTCCTGAGTGCTTTATGTAGCGTCATATGCCGAGAGATGGAAACACCAATGAGTCACATTTGGAATCAGTCAGCTCACTCTGTGTAGCAGTTTGTAGGATTATGAACTGGAATGGTCCCATAGGCTCAGTCGTAGGCAAAGCAGGTAGCACACTTGTATTCATTCGAATGAGACGAGGAAAATGTAATCAAATGACAGAGGTGATTGCTTATAAAACATCTCAACAGCGTAGGATTCGTACCAACGAGGGATGAAATTATACAAAGAAGGGCACCGGGTATGGCCACAGATCTGTTTTGCTCATGGGAAAGCGTCAAGAGAATGCCGAAAAACCTCAAATGGCAGATGTTTGTACGTAGATGTCAACTGTACTGCGAAACTGTACTTAGTTTCGAGAAGCAATATTAAATTAAGAATCTAGTAATACACATCTCACTTCGTATGTCCTCGGAGATAATTACAGCGATCGCGGAAGCATTTATGTGGCAGTTCTTCCTGCTCGCCATATGTGCATGGAACGGAGAGAAAATCTGATGTGTGTCGCTTTGCGTCGGTAGAGATTCTCTCTGGTTTCGGACGATTATTTCAACTAGAACAACGGCCACGCTTGGTTGCAAGATAAAGGTAGAGCTCACCGTTGTAACACTGTAAACAAGACTGATTGCAGACTTTTTTTACAGAGATGACTGGAAGGCCTGAATCAAGCTCAGACATTTCTGCGACCGTACAGTCTGCAGACTCCTTGACTTCCGCCATATGGTGTTGGGGTATCGGCATTCACTTAATGTCAGGACCCATTACACGCAAGTGGTGCCTACGCCAATTCAGGGGCTGTGTGGAATGGAATGGTGCTTTTTTAGTTTATAGTGTACCCAGAAAGAGCCCCAAAAGAGCTTCAGTCTCAAAGGGTACAGATCAAACTCAGAGCAAGAGTAGACAGGGTAGACCTAGGAAGTATAGATATTAGAGTAGTGAATTGCAGTAGCTGTGTTTGAAGAGAACCAGAGCTCCAGGCGTTAATAGAAAGCACTGAAGCTCAAACGGAACAGGTACTGAAACCTGGCTGAAGCCGGAGATAAATTCACCGGACATTTTTACAAAGGTCTTAACGACGATCAGAAAGAACAGGTTAAAAACAGTTGGCGGCGGCTTGTTCGTTGCTGTTAGAAGTAGTATATCTTGTAGCGAAATTGAAGTAGTTGATTTCTGTGAGTTAATACGGGTATAAGTCATATTTGACAACCAGAAAAATCAATAGTTGGTTACTTTAACTAACCGCTTGACTCAGATAAGAGAGTTGCTGAAAAGTTCAAAGAAAATTGAATGTCATCTCAAACACATATTCCACGCACACAGTTACATTGGTGGTGGCTTCAGACTACCTTCAATACTTTGAAGAAGATACATGTTCAGAGATGGTCGCAGGTATAAAATATCGTCCGAAATTGTTCTAACTGCTTTCTCCGATAATTATTCTGAGCAGTTATTTCAAGAGCCCATTTGCGTAAATGGTTGCGGCAACATACTTGACCACCTAGCGATAAATGATCCCGAGCAAAAATGGAACATCATGACGGGTACAGGATTTAGTGACCGCAAGGTCATTGCAGTGGGCTGAATATCGCAACATCCATGGATACAGGATTTAGTGACCACAAGGTCATTGTAGTGGGCTGAATATCACAACATCCAAACCTACCAAAATTACACGAAATATATTTACTTAAAAAGGCACATAAAAATTTACTTGATGCCTTCCTCAGAGACAATCTCCTCTCCTCCCGGACCAACTATGTCAGCGTAGACCAGATATGGCTTAAATTCAAAGAAATAATATGGACAGCAGTTGAAAGATTCATACCAAGTAAATTAATAAGAGACGGAATTGATCTACAGTGGTACACTGATTCAGAAGCAACGAAAAAGCATGCCAAATTTAAAAGTGAGCAATATCTCCAAGATTGGCGAAGTTCTACACAAGCTCGAAAGTTAGTGTGTATTTCAATGTACGGTGCTTTTAATGGTTTCTGCAACGAAACCATGTCTCGAAATGGGGCAAATAATCCGAAGAGAATCTGTTCGTATGTAAAGCACACCAACGGCAATACACGATCGATACCTTCGCTGTGCGATAACGACGGTAGTGTTACTGACGTCAGTGCAACTAACGCGAGTTACTAAATACGGTTTTCCGTAATTCCTTTGTATTGGAAAATACAGTAAATATTTCAGAATTTGAATCAAGAACTGCTGCCAACATGAGTAACTTTTTAATTAGATATCCTCGGTGTAGAGAAACAACTCAAATCACTTAATTAAGGAAAGTCTTCTGGGTCAAATTGTATAGGAATAAGATTGCTTTCAAAGTATGTTGCTATAATAGCTTAATGCTTAGCAATCATATACAACCACTCGCCTGACGAAAGATCCGTACCTAAAGAATGGAAAATTTCACAGCTCACACAAACACAAAAGAAAGGAGATAGGAGTAATACGCTGAGCTACAAGTCCACATCACTGACGGCGATTTGCAATAGGATTTAGGAAAATATAGTTTGTTAGAGCATTATGAAGTACCTCGAGGAAAACGATCCATTGACCTATGGTGAACACAGATTAAAATATCTTTCGTGTACAGCAGAACTTGTTCTTTATTCTCATGAAGCAATGAGTGCTATCGACAAGGGACCTCAAATTGATTCCATGTTTTTAAACATCCAGAAGGCTTTTGATACCGTTACTTACATGCGACTTCTAACAAAATTGCGCACTTGTAGATTATCGTCTCAGTTGTGCGACGGTATTCGTGACTGCTTGCCATAACTGTCACAGGTCGCTGGAACTGACGGGAGGTCACCGAGTAAAACAAAAGTGATATCTCGCGTTCATCAATGAAGTTTTATAGCCCCCTGCTGTTACTAATCTATTATCAGCCTCAACTATCATCTCTAAACATACATACGTATGCATACTTAACGCACATCATCTCCTAAGACCTATCCTGTACTCGTCACGACTACAGTGACGGAAAAAAGTCGTAACACCAAGAAGACGTTTTGCGACATGGACATAAGATGGTGGGCGTGTTTCTACAACTGGAAGATAATGTATTTTCATATTCCGCACCAGCCGCGTAGGAGTGAAGCTAATACCGCCACTTTGAGGGTGCAAAACAGGCTTGCTTTAAATACACGCCGTAACGGTCATGAGCGTCAGTTCCCTTTGAGAGAATGCTGATGCATTAGCTCCACACTTAACAAGCATATACAACCGTTCGCTCGACGAAAGATCCGTACCCAAATACTAGAAATTTGCACAGGTCACACCAATATTCGAGAAAGGTAGTATGAGTAATCCACTAAATTACAGGCCCATATCGTTAACGTCAATATGCAGCAGGATCTTCTAACATATATTGTGTTCGAACATTATGAATTACTTCGATGAAAACTGTCTATTGACCCACAGTCAACATGGGTTTAGAAAACATCGATCCTGTGAAACACAACTAGCTCTTTGTTCACTTGAAGTGTTCAGTGCTATTGACAAGGGATTTCAGATTGATTCCGTATTTCTGGAATTCCGGAAGGCTTTTGACACTGTACCACACAAGCGGTTCGTATTGAAATTGCGTGCTTATGGAATATCGTCTTAGTTAAGTGACTGGATTTGTGATTTCCTGTCAGAGAGGTCACAGTTCGTAGTAATTGACGGAAAGTCATCGAGTAAAACAGAACTGATTTCTGGCGTTCCCCAAGGTAGTGTTATAGGCCCTTTGCTGTTCCTTATCTATGTCAACGATTTTCGGAGACAATCTGAGCAGCCGTCTTCGGATGTTTGCAGATAATGCTGTCGTTGATAGACTAATAAAGTCATCAGAAGATCAAAACAAAATGCAAAACGATTTAGAAAAAATAACTGAATGGTGCGAAAAGTGGCAGTTGACCCTAAATAACGAAAAGTGTGAGGTCATCCACACGAGTGCTAAAAGGAACTCGTTAAACTTAGGTTACGCGATAAATAAGTCTAATCTAAAAGCCGTAAATTCAACTAAATACCTAGGTATTACAATTATGAACAACTTCAATTGCAAGGGACATATAGAAAATGTTGTGGGGAAGGCTAACGAAAGACTGTGTTTTATTCGCAGGACACTTAGAAAATGTAACAGACCTACTAAGGAGACTGCCTACACTACGCTTGTCCGTCCTGTTTTAGAATACTGCTGCGTGGTGTGGGATCCTTACCAGATAGGACTGACGGAGTACATCGAAAAAGTTCAAAGAAAGGCAGCACGTTTTGTATTATCGCGAAATATGGGAGACAGTGTCACAGAAATGATACAGGATTTGGACTGGAAATCGTTAAAAGAAAGGCATTTTTCGTTGCGACGGAATCTTCTCACGAAAATCCAATCACCACCTTTCTCCTCCGATTGCCAAAAGTATTTTGTTGGCACCGACCTACATAGGGAGGAACGATCACCACGATAAAATAAGAGAAATCCGAACTCATACTGAAAGATATAGGTGTTCATTCTTTCCGCGCGCTATACGAGATTGGAATAATAGAGAATTGTGAAGGTGGTTCGATGAACCCTCTGCCAGGCACTTAAATGTGATTTGCAGAGTATCCATGTAGATGTAGATGTAGGCTTGACATTGTGAGTTGGTGTTACTCAAGAATGCTTTCAAGGCGACAAAGATGCCATCATCAGCACCTCACTGAGTTAGAACGAGGTCGTGTAATAGGGCTACGAAAAGCTGTATGTTCCTTCTGCGGTATTGGAGGAGGACTTAGCAGGAATATAGCCACTGTACGTGATTTCTGGCAGCGGTGATCACGGGAATCTACGGTCGCAAGATGGCCGGGCTCCGGACGGCCACGTGGCTCTGTCGAGAAGGAAGACCATCGTGATCGTCCTATGGCTCTATGATACCGTACTGCATCTCCAGTAGCAGTTTTTGCAGCAGTTGTCACCACGGTGACACAAAAAACTGTTACAAATCGGTTGCTTCAAGGACAGCTCCGAGCCAGAAGCCTTGTAGTGTGCCTTCCACCGACTCTCTACCGCCATTTGTATCTTCAGTGGTGTCTAGCTATAGCTTATTGGAGAGCAGAATGGAGGTAACCTGTGTTTTATGGCGAGAGCGGGTTCAACCTCGGTGCCAACGACGGGCGCGTGTTGGTTAGAAGGAGGCCAGTTGAGCTCCTACAACCAACTTGTCTGTGTTTTAGACACACTGAATCTACAGCTGGAGTTATCCTACACACTCTGACTGTAAGTTTGTACACGAAACTTCTGATCTGACGTGTTGTGATGTCATTCATGAGCAACCATCCAAGGGTTGTTTTCGAACAAGATAACGCTCGTCCACATACCGTTGTGGTAACCCAACATAATCTACATAGTGTCGACATGTTGCCAAGGCCTGCTCCATCATCAGATCTGTCTTCAATCATGCACATACAGGACATCGTCAGACGAGAACTCGAGCTTCATCCACAAACAGCATTAATCGTTCTCGTATTGACCCACCAAATGCAACATGATGGAAATCCATCCCGTAACTGTACAGCACAACCTGTACAGCACAACAAATGTATGTTTGCATGCTTACATTCAACATTCTAGAGTCTACACCGATTATTAATCTACCAGCATTTCACATTTGCAATGACCTATCTCGCGGTTACGTTAAACTGTGATCTTGCTATGTTAATCACGTAAACATGCTGTCTATAGAATTGCATTCCCGTAATTTCATTGCCTATACATTAATTATTTTTTTGCATTTTTTCTCTAATTGTAGTTATTCCAATCTCTTTGACATTCGACAAGTAGCATAAATTCGCAGTGGACGAACAATGTTTTTGATATATAGACGTAACTGTAGATCTGATATCGTAACTTCATTGAACTGAAAGCTTTTAAAATAAAACAAGCGCTAGGAATATTCTAGAGCTTTATTCTTCATTTCTACATACTTATTTCTCAGCATAGTCACCCTGGTGGCGAACAAATCTCTCCCAATGAGAAACCAGTTTGTTGATACCGTCATCGTTTGACCTTGTTGACGGAGTCACAACCCCAGATATGTTCGCATCCCTATCAAACTGAAGTTCGCGAAGCTTAACTTTCAGTTTTGGAAGCATATGAAAATCGGACGGAGCGAAGTCGGGACTCTATAGAGGATGATCGATGACGGTAAACAGAAGGTGTTGGATTGCCGCAGATGATGCAACGCTCGTGTGTGGTCTGGCATTGTCATGCTGAAGGAGAGACTGCTCCGTGTGTGGACGAACTCTTCGAATTAGGAACTCTGTTACAGCGCGCTGTTTCTTACTTCCCGATATAGCTACGTTACACACAGCCATGTTACATGTTAGAATTCGGATCCCTCTAGCCGCAGATGGCTGGTCATTAAAATTGCTATACCAAGAAGAAATGCAGATGATAAACGGGTATTCATTGGACAAATATATTATACTAGAACTGACATGTGATTACATTTTCACGCAATTTGCGTGCATACATCCTGAGAAATCAGTACCCAGAACTACCACCTCTGGCCGGAATAACGGCCTTGATACGCCTGGGCATTGAGTCAAACACAGCTTGGATGGCGTGTACAGCTACAGCTGCCCATGCAGCTTCAACACGATACCACAGTTCATCAAGAGTAGTGACTGGCGTATTGTGACGAGCCAGTTGCTCGGCCACCATTGACCAGACGTTTTCAGCTGGTGAGAGATCCGGAGAATGCGCTTGCCAGGGCAGCAGTCGAACATTTTCGGTATCCAGAAAGGCCCGTACAGGACCTGCAACGTATGGTCGTGCATTATCCTGCTGAAATGTAGGGTTTCGCAGAGATCGAATGAAGGGTAGAGCCACGGGTCGTAACACATCTCAAATGTAACGTCCACTGTTCAAAGTGCCGTCAATGCGAACAAGAGGTGACCGATACGTGTAACCCGTGGCTCCCCATACCATCACGCTGGGTGATACGCCAGTATGGGGATGACTAATACACGCTTCCAATGTGCGTTCACCGCGATGTCGCCAACACTGATGCGACCATCATGATGCTGTAAACAGAACCTGGATTCATCCGAAAAAATGACGTTTTGCCATTCGTGCACCCACGTTCGTCGTTGAGTACACCACCGCCGGCTCTCCTGTCTGTGATGCAGCGTCAAGGGTAACCGCAACCATGGTCTCCGAGCTGATACCCAATGCTGCTGCAAACGTCGTCGAACTGTTCGTGCAGATGGTTGTTGTCTTGCAAACGTCCCCATCTGTTGACTCACGGATCGAGACGTGGCTGCACGATCCGTTACAGCTATGCGGATGAGATGCCTGTCATCTCGACTGCTAGTGATACGAGGGCGTTGGGATCCAGCACGGCGTTCCGTATTACCCTCCTGAACCCACCGATTCCATATTCTGCTAACAGTCATTGGATCTCGACCAACGCGAGCAGCATTGTCGCGATACGATAAACCGCAATCGCGATAGGCTACAATCCGACCTTTATCAAAGTCGGAAACGTGATAGTACGCATTTCTCCTCCTTACACGGGGCATCACAACAACTTTTCACCAGGCAACGCCGGTCAACTGCTGTTTGTGTATGAGAAATCGGTTGGAAACTTTCCTCATGTCAGCACGTTGTAGGTGTCGCCACCGGCGCCAACATTGTGTGACTGCTCTGAAAAGCTAATCATTTGCATATCACAGCATCTTCTTCCTGTCGGTTAAATTTCACGTCTGTAGCACGTCGTCTTCGTAGTGTAGCTATTTTAGTGTCCAATAGTGTATGTAGGCATGAAGAATAAAGAAGTAGAACTTGCATTGTGTGATTCATAAATTTCGGGCGTATTATAGTATTTGAGAGTGTAGCATCGCGTTTTAGTACCTGAATAGTGTAAATTCGCGTAGTCGTTTGTCTTCTGTTTTTGTTTAGCACGGCCAGTGTCGGTTGGTCAGTCAGTGTGCTCCCTGCCGCCGTTGAATAAGCAGCTGAGCAGCAAGTCGTATACTCCTAGCTCACTCATTTGTTACATAGTTTAATTCTTAATTTCTTTGCGTGGTGTTGGTACTTGCATTGTTTAATTCATAAATTTCGGGTGTATTATAGTATTTGAGAGTGTAGCATCGCGTTTTAGTACCTGAATAGTGTAAATTCGCGTAGTCGTTTGTCTTCTGTTTTTGTTTTGAACGGCCAGTGTCGGTTGGTCAGTCAGTGTGCTCCCTGCCGCCGTTGGATAAGCAGCTGAGCAGCAAGTCGTATACTCCTAGCTGACTCATTTGTTACATAGTTTAATTCTTAATTTCTTTGCGTGTTTTTGGTACTTGCATTGTTTAATTCATAAATTTCGGGCGTATTATAGTATCTGAGAGTGTAGCATCGCGTTTTAGTACCTGAATAGTGTAAATTCGCATAGTCGTTTGTCTTCTGTTTTTGTTTTGAACGGCCAGTGTCGGTTGGTCACAGTCAGTGTGCTCCCTGCCGCCGTTGGATAAGCAGCTGAGCAGCAAGTCGTATACTCCTAGCTCACTCATTTGTTACATAGTTTAATTCTTAATTTCTTTGCGTGTTTTTGGTACTTGCATTGTTTAATTCATAAATTTCGGGCGTATTATATTATTTGAGAGCGTAGCATCGCGTTTTAGTACCTGAATAGTGTAAATTCGCGTAGTCTCCTTCCGCCGCCGAGCAGTGTCAGCAGTGCGCAAGTAGCAGCATTACTGCATTTACTAGGCAATCTTGTATTTTAATAACCGTTTAAATTTTGTTGATTTGTTTGCGCTCTCTGTAGATTAGTTCAGACGTTCTTTGCAAAACAGTTTTTAACATGGATAGGGACTGCAACTGCTGTGTTCGGATGCAGGCTGAGTTGGCATCCCTTCGCTCCCAGCTTCAGGCAGTGTTGGCTTCGGTCACACAGCTTGAGGCTGTTGCCAACGGGCATCACTGTGGGGGTCCGGATGGGGGTTTGTCGGGGACGGCCAGCTCGTCCCACGCATCCCCTGATCGGACTAAGACTGTGGTTGCCCGGGATACTGCCCGCATTGAGGCTGATCCCTCACCTGTGGTAGAGTGGGAGGTCGTCTCAAGGTGTGGCAGGGGGCGAAAGACATTCCGGAGGACTGAACGGAAAGCCTCTCCAGTTTGTCTGACGAACCGGTTTCAGGCTCTGTCTCAGGCTGATACTGATCTTCGGCCTGACATGGCTGCTTGTCCTGTTCCAGAGGTTGCCCCTCAGTCTGCAAGATCCGGGCAGTCGCAGAGGGTGGGCTTACTGGTAGTTGGGAGCTCCAACGTCAGGTGCGTAATGGGGCCCCTTAGGGAAATGGCAGCAAGAGAGGGGAAGAAAACCAATGTGCACTCCGTGTGCATACCGGGGGGAGTCATTCCAGATGTGGAAAGGGTCCTTCCGGATGCCATGAAGGGTACAGGGTGCACCCATCGGCAGGTGGTCGCTCATGTCGGCACCAATGATGTGTGTCGCTATGGAACGGAGGAAATCCTCTCTGGCTTCCGGCGGCTATCTGATTTGGTGAAGACTGCCAGTCTCGCTAGCGGGATGAAAGCAGAGCTCACCATCTGCAGCATCGTCGACAGGACTGACTGCGGACCTTTGGTACAGAGCCGAGTGGAGAGTCTGAATCAGAGGCTGAGACGGTTCTGCGACCGTGTGGGCTGCAGATTCCTCGACTTGCGCCATAGGGTGGTGGGGTTTCGGGTTCCGCTGGATAGGTCAGGAGTCCACTACACGCAACAAGCGGCTACACGGGTAGCAGGGGTTGTGTGGCGTGGGCTGGGCGGTTTTTTTAGGTTAGATGGCCTTGTGCAAGTACAGAAAGGGCAACAGCCTCAACGGGTGCGGGGCAAAGTCAGGACATGCGGGGACCAAGCAGCAATCGGTATTGTAATTGTCAACTGTCGAAGCTGCGTTGGTAAAGTACCAGAACTTCAAGCGCTGATAGAAAGCACCGAAGCTGAAATCGTTATAGGTACAGAAAGCTGGATTAAGCCAGAGATAAATTCTGCCGAAATTTTTACAAAGGTACAGACGGTGTTTAGAAAGGATAGATTGCATGCAACCGGTGGTGGAGTGTTCGTCGCTGTTAGTAGTAGTTTATCCTGTAGTGAAGTAGAAGTGGATAGTTCCTGTGAATTATTATGGGTGGAGGTTACACTCAACAACCGAACTAGGTTAATTATTGGCTCCTTTTACCGACCTCCCGACTCAGCAGCATTAGTGGCAGAAGAACTGAGAGAAAATTTGAAATAAATTTCACATTAATTTTCTCAGCATGTTATAGTCTTAGGTGGAGATTTCAATTTACCAGATATAGACTGGGACACTCAGATGTTTAGGACGGGTGGTAGGGACAGATCATCGAGTGACATTATACTGAGTGCACTATCCGAAAATTACCTCGAGCAATTAAACAGAGAACATCTTGGACCTACTGATAACGAACAGACCCGACCTTTTCGACTCTGTATGCACAGAACAGGGAATCAGTGATCATAAGGCCGTTGCAGCATCCCAGAATATGGAAGTTAATAGGAATATAAAAAAATGAGAGGAAGGTTTATCTGTTTAGCAAGAGTAATAGAAGGCAGATTTCAGACTACCTAACAGATCAAAACGAAAATTTCTGTTCCGACACTGACAATGTTGAGTGTTTATGGAAAAAGTTCAAGGCAATCGTAAAATGCGTTTTAGACAGGTACGTGCCGAGTAAAACTGTGAGGGACGGGAAAAACACACCGTGGTACAACAACAAAGTTAGGAAACTACTGCGAAAGCAAAGAGAGCTCCACTCCAAGTTTAAACGCAGCCAAAACCTCTCAGACAAACAGAAGCTAAACGATGTCAACGTTAGCGTAAGGAGGGCTATACGTGAAGCTTTCAGTGAATTCGAAAGTAAAATTCTATGTACCGACTTGACAGAAAATCCTAGGAAGTTCTGGTCTTACGTTAAATCAGTAAGTGGCTCGAAACAGCATATCCAGACACTACGGGATGATGATGGCATTGAAACAGAGGATGACACGCGTAAAGCTGAAATACTAAACACCTTTTTCCAAAGCTGTTTCACAGAGGAAGACCGCACTGCAGTTCCTTCTCTAAATCCTCGCACAAACGAAAAAATGGCTGACATCGAAATAAGTGTCCAAGGAATAGAAAAGCAACTGGAATCACTCAATAGAGGAAAGTCCACTGGACCTGACGGGATACCAATTCGATTCTACACAGAGTACGCGAAAGAACTTGCCCCCCTTCTAACAGCCGTGTACCGCAAGTCTCTAGAGGAACGGAGGGTTCCAAATGATTGGAAAAGAGCACAGATAGTACCAGTCTTCAAGAAGGGTCGTCGAGCAGATGCGCAAAACTATAGACCTATATCTCTGACGTCGATCTCTTGTAGAATTTTAGAACATGTTTTTTGCTCGAGTATCATGTCGTTTTTGGAAACCCAGAATCTACTATGTAGGAATCAACATGGATTCCGGAAACAGCGATCGTGTGAGACCCAACTCGCTTTATTTGTTCATGAGACCCAGAAAATATTAGATACAGGCTCCCAGGTAGATGCTATTTTTCTTGACTTCCGGAAGGCGTTCGATACAGTTCCGCACTGTCGCCTGATAAACAAAGTAAGAGCCTACGGAATATCAGACCAGCTGTGTGGCTGGATTGAAGAGTTTTTAGCAAACAGAACACAGCATGTTGTTATCAATAGAGAGACGTCTACAGACGTTAAAGTAACCTCTGGCGTGCCACAGGGGAGTGTTATGGGACCATTGCTTTTCACAATATATATAAATGACCTAGTAGATAGTGTCGGAAGTTCCATGCGGCTTTTCGCGGATGATGCTGTAGTATACAGAGAAGTTGCAGCATTAGAAAATTGTAGCGAAATGCAGGAACATCTGCAGCGGATAGGCACTTGGTGCAGGGAGTGGCAACTGACCCTTAACATAGACAAATGTAATGTATTGCGAATACATAGAAAGAAGGATCCTTTATTGTATGATTATATGATAGCGGAGCAAACACTGGTAGCAGTTACTTCTGTAAAATATCTGGGAGTATGCGTGCGGGACGATTTGAAGTGGAATGATCATATAAAATTAATTGTTGGTAAGGCGGGTACCAGGTTGAGATTCATTGGGAGAGTGCTTAGAAAATGTAGTCCATCAACAAAGGAGGTGGCTTACAAAACACTCGTTCGACCTATACTTGAGTATTGCTCATCAGTGTGGGATCCGTACCAGATCGGTCTGACGGAGGAGATAGAGAAGATCCAAAGAAGAGCGGCGCGTTTCGTCACAGGGTTATTTGGTAACCGTGATAGCGTTACGGAGATGTTTAATAAACTCAAGTGGCAGACTCTGCAAGAGAGGCGCTCTGCATCGCGGTGTAGCTTGGTCGCCAGGTTTCGAGAGGGTGCGTTTCTGGATGAGGTATCGAATATATTGCTTCCCCCTACTTATACCTCCCGAGGAGATCACGAATGTAAAATTAGAGAGATTCGAGCGCGCACGGAGGCTTTCAGACAGTCGTTCTTCCCGCGAATCATACGCGACTGGAACAGGAAAGGGAGGTAATGACAGTGGCACGTAAAGTGCCCTCCGCCACACACCGGTGGGTGGCTTGCGGAGTATAAATGTAGATGTAGATGTAATAACGTTTCTTTTATTTAAAAAGCTTTAAGAGTTTCCACAAAGGAACTCAGGGCATTACTTTTCAGCATGCTCTCCTAGAATTAATGGATATAATTCACAAAACAACAGGCCTTAACATGGCTCCGTGTATGCACTAATCTTCTACTACCCACTACACGCAGATCAGTACAGATACAATATTCAGACTGACTCCATTTCCCATTTCATTTCCACATAAATAACATATACGGCTCCTTGTAGAGGTTTGTAACACCATCTACGATCTTTCCGTTCTAACTTGTTGGTCACCTGTGCTTTCCACGAATAATCGTTTATCCATAGAGTATTTGAAAGGTAAATGTATCATCACAAAAGAAATATGGCACGACCATATTCATGTAAATTTTCCTTTTAACTTTAAATAAACAATCTCTTCTCGACTGCACTCCATCTGTAAGCCAAAGTCGTTTTATTCTACAACATTCAGTATTGTTGCAGTCCTGCCACTGTCCTCCGTTTCTAAGAATCACAATAATTACCTTATGTTTCCGTATGTAATGTATTGCTAAAATACTGAGGCATAGCACGATATTCATTGGTAAAGCATCCACAAATCTAACATACAATATGAAATAACATTGCTTATAGATATAAATATAGAAGCAAATTACACAAGTTAAAGAAACTTAATAAAAATCAATCTTAATCTTTTTCATCACTCATTCTCACCAGAGGATGGATTGGATGTCTAAGTGCGTTGCATATTGATAATTTTGGAAATAAACTACAAATAATTGACACAGCATGTAAGCGTAGAGGAAGATTACTTCTGATTTTACTGCAAACCGATGTTCGGTATCTCATTTCCATCTACAGCGGTGTTTTCCCAAAATTTTCCATACACAACCTTTACATAATTCACTGTCGTTACCTCTGACCCATTCGTGCAAATGACATCATATGTGTTTGTTTTTCATAGGAACATGGACTTTGTGCTCTGCGACGTCTCTTTCCAACTGTTCGCTAACATAGTGTTTACGCACATCAACAAACAGCGTAACAAATTTCTCTTGTAGTAACATGTTTCATACAGTTTTGTAGCATATTGTCTGTGAAAAGTGCAATATTGCTGCTAAGGTACTTCTGAAAACGTCCATAGAAGCAGAATTTTCCTGTTTTCTGCTGTAAAATAAATAAAAAGTATCCGCGCAGTTTCACTTGGAAACCTGTGTTACTCTGCGGATTTAACAATCCTTTTGTCCGAATTTAAGACACACCTTTTGTCTCCACTAGGCGTAAAATGTAATTACTTTTAGAAACAGCGTGAATTCTCTCGCATTTTCGTAGCTTTCGTAAATATTTGTTCTACTCAAAATAGCCACGCGCGTTGCTGTTGCAGGTAACTAACTTTATTAGCTTTGTATTACGTGTTCCAGTTTAAAAATTACGTCTTAAACATGAGAAGAAAAATATTCTTTTATTTTTTTTTTGTTTATATATTTTCTATTCAGTTACAATTTGTCTCAGTGACGTAACATTATACGATACGTAGTGTCATACAAAGACATTCATACAGACACACACACACACACACACACACACACACATACACACACACGCACCTACCGACCCACCCACCCACACCAACTCACCCACCCACACACACACACACACACACACACACACACACACACACACACACGCACCTACCCACCCACCCACCCACACCAACTCACCCACCCACACACACACACACACACACACACACACACACACACACACGGCCTACTCAGGCAAAATACTTTAACCCGACTGATCTGGGGGAACCGCGCTACACTTCTAATACGCTGTACATTCACTGCAGTGCATTAACACAACTAATACACGTAAGGGGACTTAACTGTATCCAGCAGAGAATATTTTGCAATAAGAAAGAGTTTCTTCTTAGATTTGAAACTGTATGGTTTGTCACTAACATTGTTCTACTTTTGTGAGAGCTTATTGAAACAGTACGTTATAAATGCTGTACATTGTGAGAACAGTGATTAAGATTGTGCTCACAACATAAAAATTATGCAGATTGTTCTACTGTCTTGTGTTCACTGTTTAGATTCTGCTGATACCTTAAAATAAGGTCATGTAGACTACCACAGATCTCACAAGCCAGTGGACTCTCAGCCACTGTTTGTATGAAGCTACTGGGTTCAATCGCGTATTGTGTGGGTGGTCCGCTCGCTTTTGAGCTAGAATATTCTTAATTTCTGAACTTTGTTGCCCCAAAGTCGTATCGACTAAGACATTAAGAACTGAAAGTATGTGAGGCAGGCAAAGCAAAAATAAATCAGTCCTGGAGCTGAATCTGGGTAATTTGCTACGTGCAACAATAGCTGCGAACTTGTGAAAAGAGTGATGAATATGTACCACTACACTTCTAATACGCTGTACATTCACTGCAGTGCATTAACACAACTAATACACGTAAGGGGACTTAACTGTATCCAGCAGAGAATATTTTGCAATAAGAAAGAGTTTCTTCTTAGATTTGAAACTGTATGGTTTGTCACTAACATTGTTCTACTTTTGTGAGAGCTTATTGAAACAGTACGTTATAAATGCTGTACATTGTGAGAACAGTGATTAAGATTGTGCTCACAACATAAAAATTATGCAGATTGTTCTACTGTCTTGTGTTCACTGTTTAGATTCTGCTGATACCTTAAAATAAGGTCATGTAGACTACCACAGATCTCACAAGCCAGTGGACTCTCAGCCACTGTTTGTATGAAGCTACTGGGTTCAATCGCGTATTGTGTGGGTGGTCCGCTCGCTTTTGAGCTAGAATATTCTTAATTTCTGAACTTTGTTGCCCCAAAGTCGTATCGACTAAGACATTAAGAACTGAAAGTATGTGAGGCAGGCAAAGCAAAAATAAATCAGTCCTGGAGCTGAATCTGGGTAATTTGCTACGTGCAACAGTAGCTGCGAACTTGTGAAAAGAGTGATGAATATGTACCACTACACTTCTAATACGCTGTACATTCACTGCAGTGCATTAACACAACTAATACACGTAAGGGGACTTAACTGTATCCAGCAGAGAATATTTTGCAATAAGAAAGAGTTTCTTCTTAGATTTGAAACTGTATGGTTTGTCACTAACATTGTTCTACTTTTGTGAGAGCTTATTGAAACAGTACGTTATAAATGCTGTACATTGTGAGAACAGTGATTAAGATTGTGCTCACAACATAAAAATTATGCAGATTGTTCTACTGTCTTGTGTTCACTGTTTAGATTCTGCTGATACCTTAAAATAAGGTCATGTAGACTACCACAGATCTCACAAGCCAGTGGACTCTCAGCCACTGTTTGTATGAAGCTACTGGGTTCAATCGCGTATTGTGTGGGTGGTCCGCTCGCTTTTGAGCTAGAATATTCTTAATTTCTGAACTTTGTTGCCCCAAAGTCGTATCGACTAAGACATTAAGAACTGAAAGTATGTGAGGCAGGCAAAGCAAAAATAAATCAGTCCTGGAGCTGAATCTGGGTAATTTGCTACGTGCAACAGTAGCTGCGAACTTGTGAAAAGAGTGATGAATATGTACCATTCATTCAGAATTGCTGACTGGCTCAGAAGTCCGGTGTTCCCTATTTCATTGGTCGTATCAGTCTGCACCTTAGCTCAAAAGAAACTGCGTATCAGGATCTACGTGTACGAGTTCACTATAAGTTGTTAGCTACATTTGGAGGCAAGTCATTAATGTATATCGAGAAAAGAAATTGCTCTAGTGTTGAATCCTAACTCCTAAATCGGATACTAGTTCATTTACAGTTATGCGGCAGTGTATGCTGTAAAGACAACATTCCTACCGTCCTGTTAAGACTGAAACGAATTGAATACCTTACCACTCATAGCACAGACTTCTAATACACTTAGCAGCACACTGTGACCTAGATATTTGAGAGAATTTGTTAAGTGCTGGAAGATACCAAATTACTACTTTTTTCCGTTTTGGTGTTGTAGTATAGAAATAGAAGATTTATTTTTGACAGTGTTTGAGCTAGTGTTGTAATAACTCAGTTTTTATTTGTCATAGCTTTCACGTACCTGATGCGTTTCAGTATCGTAATTATCAGATCACAAGGAAATTTAAGAATTTCTTCAAAATCGGTTCTTCATTTTGATTACTTACATGCCAGACTGCCATTGATACGTTCCTGGTGATCTGAATGAGCTTTAACACCACAAAAAGCAAAATGTTTCCATTTATTTTGCATTATGGTAACTGCTGTTGTAACCAGTTGTTATTTGATGGTAAAATCTTAGATAAATTGTTATAACGCTAAATGATAACAAGATACAACAATTTCCATTAGCTCTACGTAAATTATCATTCTATCCAGAGCTGAAAGTTCCTGGGTGGGTCTTTGCTTGATTGTATTGTAAACGGTGCGCTAGCTTCCTCCAAACTTCGTGTGACTTGGCCCTTATTAATATGGGAATTCAAATTGCCTTCGTCAATATTCATAGGTTATAACGGCCTAAATCCTTTGGATAAGGGAAGGGGTCGATTTAAGTTTGTTTAATGGATCCCTGTGACCTATCAAAGTCAATTTATTTCGAGGAAGCTTGAAAAAATTTTACATGGATGAGCTACAATAGATCTATTCAGTCTCTGGAAATATCGTTTCGAGTGGTAGCTTGTAACACGTGGTACACTTTTTTGGTCTACTGAACTATCACTCTCACACACTAATTACTTTAGAATCTAAAACGTCGCGTATAAAATTTTTGAAACATTGCTGTTATTTTAAACGATAGTTGTTGGCGGTGGGGGCTCACTACGAGAGCACGGCTTTGTTATCCAGCAGTTCGGTTTTTCTTCCTCATTAGTTCGAGGTTTTCTTCTGTCTCTAAATATGCCCTCACTTATGTAAATTATTTGTTATTTGTAATGCTACAAAGTTACCGTAGTGCACATCTGAACTGAAGCTGTAGCTCTTCCCTCAACTGCTTCAGTAAATAATTTCACAGGTGATAGGAAGTTAGGAACCAGAATAACACTGTCAATGATAATCTGACACACAAAATACAGGTTTATGAAGAATTTGCTTGTGGAGGTCGATCCTAATTCATCTCTACTCAATTAGACTGAATAGGTGTTTTTCATGTTGAGCACGACAATTGAAACTAAAGTTAGAAAAAATTCGCGACTTGAGTACATTTAGTAAATAGCGTTATTACCTTTGTGTAGGCTTATTCACTCATAATGATTAATGAAAACCACGTCAGCATGTGGTTTTTATATATCATTAACTTTGAAAAAGCAAACTTTCTAAGTGTTTTTAGGTCACGAATTTTATCTGTGTACACACTAAGCGAAAAAACGACGGACCACGAAGGCATTATCCGAACTGGACGAAAATCGGCAGATGTGTTGTACATTTACGGACAAACACATGATTACAATTTCAGAAAAAAAAGATGTTTATTCAAAAGAAAGAGCTTCATAAATTGAGTAAGTCAACAACACATTGCTCAACCTTTGGCTCCTATGCAAGTAGTTATTAGGTTAGGGATTGATTGAAAGACTTGTTAGATATCCTCCTGAGGGATATCGAGCGAAATTCTGTCCAATTGCCGCTTCAGATCGCCAAAATCCAAAGCTGGCTCGAGTTCCCTGCCCTTGATGCTGCTTTAAGCGTTCTCAGTCGGGGAGAGATCCATCGAACTCTTTAGCCAAGCCAGGGTGTGCAATCTATTTAGACAAGCAGTAGAAATTCTTGCAGTGTGCGGGCGGACGTTATCTTGCTGAAATGTAAGCGCAGGCTGGTTTTATATGAAGCACAATATAACATGCCGTAGAATATGGTCGACATGTGGCTGTGCGCTGGCCGCTGTGGCCGAGTGGTTCTAGGCGCCTCAGTCCGGAACCTCGCTGCTGCTACGGTCGCAGGTTCGTATCCTGCTTCAGGCATGGATGTGTGTGATATCCTTAGGTTAGTTAGGTTTAAGTAGTTCTAAGTCTAGGGGACCTATGACCTCAGATGTTAAGTCCCTTAGTGCTTAGTGTCATTTGAACCATTTTTATGGCTGTGGTGGAAGCGTGCCGCGGATGACAACCAGTGGAGTCTTCCTATGAAAGGAACTGGCAGCTCATACCATGACAGCTTGTTGTCGGGTCGTATGGCGGGCGAGTGAGAAGTTGGTATCCCACCGCTTTCCGCGGTATCTCCAGACACATCTTCGGCCAAGACTCTCATTCATTGGTATAGGGCTGTCGTCCCTGATAAATTCCGCATGGAACTGAGTCCAGAAGACCAGCGAAGACGTGTCTAGAGACACCCCAGACACCGGTGGGATAACGTCCTGAATGTCGCCGACCATACGGCCAGACAACCAGGAATGATGGTCAGAGGTGCCATTTCTTTTCAAAGTAAGATGCCTTTGGTTGTTATCCACAGGAACACCTACGATACAGTGATACGTTGATGATATTCTACACACTGTTTTGTTGCCCTTCTTGGCAAACCATCCTGGGCTTACATTTCAGGGAGAAACTGCCCTCCTGCACACAGCGGGAGTTTCTTCTGCTTGTCTGCGTGCTTGCCAAACCCTACCTTGGCCAGCAAGGTCACCGGGTCTTTCCCCAGTTGAGTGAATTTGGAGCGCAATGGGCAGGACCTACCAACTTGCTCGGGAGTTTGAAGATCTAAGACCTCAAAGGGACTGAATTTCGCACGATATCCCTCAAAAGGACTTCCAACAACCTAGATAGTCAGTGCCAAGCCAAATAACTGCTTGCACTACACTGCCTGCACGACACTGAAAACTATTACTGTATTCTCCATCTCTTCCCACAATCACCGAGCGAGGTGGCGAAGTGGTTAGCTCACTGGACTCGCGTGCGGAGAAGGAGGGGCGCGGTTCAAATGAACGTCTAACCATCTAGACTTAGGTTTTCTGCGATATCCCTAAATCGCTTAAGGCAAATGCTAATCTGAGCTTGCGTGCCGTCTCTCATGACCTCGTTGTCGACGGTACGATAAACATTAATATTCCTTCTTTCCGTGTACACATTGTTGGAGTTACGTTTTTCGAACGCCCTGTCTATTGCTATGATCGCGATAAAGATTTTGCGAGTGCACCGACAGTTTTGAAGTGACTTTTCGTATATGTTAATCGGAACCCCTGCTACTGCCAGACATACTTCGTGTAATGCAACTTCTGCTACGAAGTAAAAGGTCGCGTAAAGACAACAGAGTTTTGATTTATTATCCAGTTTACAATGTATACGTTTAACAACTCGAAAGCTTAACGTAAGAACCTGATAATTCTATATCGACAGTCTCCTTTTTTGTGTAACTCTTTTCCAGAGAACATTTTGAATACTGATGTGAATCCAAAGTCAAGGAACTTCACCATGGAGGAATTTCTGTAGACGACGTAAGCACACCAACTTGAGGTATTTTGTCACCGTACAACATTTCAAGAGCTCCTCGGTCATAAAACAATAACCAAAGAAACACAGAATTGTGTCAGTGCCTTAACTGCTAGCACCCAAAACCATCTGAACGCCCTGTATTTGACCTATTGTCCATTACGAAATGGATTCGCATTTTACGGTTCTGGATTGACGTCGGCTCTTTCTTACACATAAAAATCTATGCCGGACCGGGACTCAAAGCCGGATTTCCGACATATGGTGAGCGGTCGCCTTTTCTACTTCGGCCATCCGTGCACGCCTCCAGGACAGAATAAAACTTTAAAATGTAACGATGTCCACAACCCATAGGCTCGCCCATTTCGTGTTTCCCGCACAGGGAGAGACAAATATTTCATTTCAAATAACTTCCGGGAATTCAGTTATTTGAAAGTTGTATACGCCAGGAGAAACTCAGGTCTCAAATACACTCCTGGAAATTGAAATAAGAACACCGTGAATTCATTGTCCCAGGAAGGGGAAACTTTATTGACACATTCCTGGGGTCAGATACATCACATGATCACACTGACAGAACCACAGGCACATAGGTACAGGCAACAGAGCATGCACAATGTCGGCACTAGTACAGCTTATATCCACCTTTCGCAGCAATGCAGGCTGCTATTCTCCCATGGAGACGACCGTAGAGATGCTGGATGTAGTCCTGTAGAACGGCTTGCCATGCCATTTCCACCTGGCGCCTCAGTTGGACCAGCGTTCGTGCTGGATGTGCAGACCGCGTGAGACGACGCTTCATCCAGTCCCAAACATGCTCAACGGGGGACAGATCCGGAGATCTTGCTGGCCAGGGTAGTTGACTTACACCTTCTAGAGCACGTTGGGTGGCACGGGATACATGCGGACGTGCATTGTCCTGTTGGAACAGCAAGTTCCCTTGCCGGTCTAGGAATGGTAGAACGATGGGTTCGATGACGGTTTGGATGTACCGTGCACTATTCAGTGTCCCCTCGACGATCACCAGTGGTGTACGGCCAGAGTAGGAGATCGCTCCCCACACCATGATGCCGGGTGTTGGCCCTGTGTGCCTCGGTCGTATGCAGTCCTGATTGTGGCGCTCACCTGCACGGCGCCAAACACGCATACGACCATCATTGGCACCAAGGCAGAAGCGACTCTCATCGCTGAAGACGACACGTCTCCATTCGTCCCTCCATTCACGCCTGTCGCGACACCACTGGAGGCGGGCTGCACGATGTTGGGGCGTGAGCGGAAGACGGCCTAACGGTGTGCGGGACCGTAGCCCAGCTTCATGGAGACGGTTGCGAATGGTCCTCGCCGATACCCCAGGAGCAACAGTGTCCCTAATTTGCTGGGAAGTGGCGGTGCGGCTCCCTACGGTACTGCGTAGGATCCTACGGTCTTGGCGTGCATCCGTGCGTCGTTGCGGTCCGGTCCCAGGTCGACGGGCACGTGCACCTTCCGCCGACCACTGGCGACAACATCGATGTACTGTGGAGACCTCACGCCCCACGTGTTGAGCAATTCGGCGGTACGTCCACCCGGCCTCCCGCATGCCCACTATACGCCCTCGCTCAAAGTCCGTCAACTGCACATACGGTTCACGTCCACGCTGTCGCGGAATGCTACCAGTGTTAAAGACTGCGATGGAGCTCCGTATGCCACGGCAAACTGGCTGACACTGACGGCGGCGGTGCACAAATGCTGCGCAGCTAGCGCCATTCGACGGCCAACACCGCGGTTCCTGGTGTGTCCGCTGTGCCGTGCGTGTGATCATTGCTTGTACAGCCCTCTCGCAGTGTCCGGAGCAAGTATGGTGAGTCTGACACACCGGTGTCAATGTGTTCTTTTTTCCATTTCCAGGAGTGTATTTGATTGTCGTTTTAGCCCCTATAGGCACTGATACACAATTGATGGTTACAATATCTGTATTTGTACAGTGTCTGCATCTGCAGTCTACAACGTTTTTCAGACATGCATGCACGTATGAAGAATACTGTAATGTGAATATGGAGACACTGTACAGGTTACCCCACAGGTGTTGGGACAAACTTCAAGGGGTTTAAAAGACGTATTGAAGAACAAATCGAGGATAGGAACCCGTGTCTTGAAACGTCATCGAGTGGTGCTACAGAGTGTCGAAGTTATAGACGCTGGGGCCTGTCACTAGGTTTCTCCTTTGGCAGCAAACGTGACTTTGTCCGCTGACTGACCACTGGCGAGAAGTCTCCCAATACTGTTTAATATTCAGTAATAGCGCCTGATTGCTACCATCGCCAATGCAAAAGATGGAGCCAGCTGCTGAGAATAAAGGCCTTGTCTATTATAATTTGATGCTCTTTGTCTCGGTGGATCACAGTTACGAACGCGGGATTCCTTCTGCGGTTTATACACTGAAGCGCAAAGAAACCGGTATAAGCATGCGTATTCAATTACAGAGATATAGAAACAGTCAGAAAACAGCGCTGCAGTCGGCAACGCCTATATAAGACAACAAGTGCCTGGCGCAGTTGTCAGATCGGTTACTGCTGCTACAATGGCAGGTCATCAAGATTTAAGTGAGTTTGAACGTGCTGTTATAGTCGGCGCACGAGCGATGGGACACAGCATCTCCGAGGTAGCGATGAAGTGGGGTTTTTCCCGTACGACCATTTCACGAGCCTACCGCATCAGGAATTTGGTAAAACATCAAATCTCCAACATCGCTGCGGCTGGAAAAAGATCCTGCAAGAACGGGAACAACGACGACTGAAACGAATCGTTCAACGTGTAAGAAGTACAACCCTTCCGCAAACTGCTGCAGATTTCAATGCTGGGCCATCAAAAGTGTCGTCGTGCGAACCATTCAACGGAGCCGAAGGCCCACTCGTGTACGCTTGATGACTGATGGCACCAAGCTTTACGCCGCGCCCGGGCCCGTCATGACCGACACTAGAATGTTGATGACTGGAAATATGCTGCCTGGCCTGACGAGTTTCGTTTCAAATTCTATCGAGCGGATGGACATGCACGAGTATGGAGACAACCTCATGAATCTATGGACCATACATGCCATAGGGGACTATTTAAGCTGGTGGAGGCTCTATAATGGTGTGGGGCGTGTGCAGTTGGAGTGATATGGGACTCATGGTATGTCCAGATACGACTCTGAGAGGTGACACGTAGGTAAGCATCCTGTCTGATCACCTGCATTCATTCATGACCATTGTGCATGCCGACGGGCTTGGGCAGTTCCGTCAGGGCAATGCGACACCCTGCAATCCCAGAATTGCTGTAGAGTGCCTCGGGGAACGCTCTTATGAGTTTAAGCACTTGCACTGGCCACCAAGCTTCCCAGATATGAACATTATTGAGCATATCTGGGATGTCTTGCAACGTGCTGTTCAGAAGAGGTTACGGATTTATTGACAGCCCTGCAGGATTCGCGGTGTCTGTTCCCTCCAGCACTACTTCAGACATTAGTCGAGTCCATGGTATAGCGTGTTGCGGCATTTCTGCGTCCTCGCAGAACACTACACGATTTTAGGCAGGTGTATCAATTTCTCTGGCTCTTCAGTGTATCAGAGTTGATAGTGTATTCTCAATAACTCAATTATACGTGTTGTCAGGGGTACCTCCCCAGTTCATTAAACACACCTCTGCCGTTACAGTTGGTGTGTTGTTGCTCGACGGCAAACCTATAGGTGGAGGAATGCTTGAGCATGAGTTTGGTAGCATTCGGGCAAGTTGTTGGTGGTGAGGTTGTAATGTTGTTGCTTTAATTTGTTCTGTAAGCGGTGCTGATAGACAATAAAAGCGGGTTAAAAGCTGTGAGCTGTCTGGGGAAGTTAACCTTGCATTACTGAGCAACTGTTTCACCAGGTATCCAGTCTAGCTTACCAAATTCCCAACCAGACTAACATTAATTATAATCTTTAAATAGTCATACGACAACCGGTGATAGAATTTAAATAAAAAGAAATAAATCAGTTTATATTTGGAAATTTATTTTCACATTGATCATTGAAATTTCAGCGCATTAAACCTGATTCATAACTAAACAGGTGCCTTATTTAGGATTGTGAAAATGTGAGTTTGTAATCTTACAGAACACATCAAATATGGAGCCAAGATTGGGAGACTGCATACGACACAGCATTCATAAAATAACACAGGAAGAACGTTGAAAAATATGCAAGAGGAAATTAACAACAACCAACCGATTCAATTTTCACCCAAAGAAGTTACTTTCATAGCGCAATCCTGTCCGTAATTACCACACACTGGTATACTAAATTCATACTAACTCTCTGTGATATCTTCCTGAAAAGAATAGCTGAGGGCTACTTTGATGATTACACCACATGCTTCACGTGGTCAACTTGGTTTATACAAAGAGTGTAACTCCACAATAATTTTGATAATTAAAATAAATTACATCGAAAAGCAATTTACAAAAGAAAAACCTCGAACTGGTTACTATCGTCTTACTATTAACCTGATGGGTCAAACAATTGTGTAAGCACGTGGTACTGGTCTCACAAAGTACACCCCACGTGGGTTGAACATAAAGAAAAGTTGCTATATTGAAAAATATTGTCAAGACGAGACGTTATAATCTCACGCACATTCGCATTTAAGATTGATGATCCTAGAGTTACTGATCAACACGTGGTTCCGCTTTACTCACAAACTAGTGACAAAGCAGCTACTGGAAGATATTCTGAACTTCACACTCGAAATACGCTGCGTTACAATTTAAGATAGCATTAGATATTTTAGATCCAAACCTGAAATAAAGGTGATTAAATTTTCAGTTAGGCTGAACTTAAGAAATCCATTGTCCTACGGACTTAGCAGACACGTGCTTAGCCGGAGATCTTACCACTTCAGACACTCGCCGCGGACAGACTGGCATGGGCTCCTACCGAGCGTGCTTAACAGATACAAATGGAAGTGACCAGAGAGGCAGCTTCCGATACCAACATGACAAGGGACGGACAGGACCATACTAAGAATAGAAACCTCTTTGCTTTCAGAAAGCGTAGCTACCTGTTCCGACGTTGGTCCTACTGTTCTCTAGCAGACAGGTTTGTCTGCTACCATCAAGCAAGCAACTAGAAATACATTTGCTCATTCATCCCCTCACACGCAAGGGAAAGGGGATGACAGTATCATATCAAATACAGTATATAAAAGAAAGCGGATGTAGGTTCCGTATGAGACTGTGTGACATGAATTACATATAAACTGTGTTTTTAAAGTGTAGTAGTGTGACAGATCGTTCTTGTTTATGTGTAAAAGTAACACGTTTCACTGCTCAGTCTCCTCCCAGATAGTCAGAAACGCCATAGTAAATTTAGAAGAGGAATTTATGCCGTAAATGACAACAGATTTAAGAAATTAACATGAAAGGAATCCAACAGAGACCTTTCATAACCCCAACGCTCCGGGAAAAGCCTGTGCAGGGAATTTTCTGGCCATGCTAGGACATTCCTAAGCAGGCTTCTCACACCCAACTTACACCAAAAATGTAAAGAAAAGGCAAAAGGTCACCAGGTACTTGCTAAAACACAATAATTTCAACACATCATTAGAATCTACCAATTTCAAAGAGGAATAAATAATCTGTGACACCTATTTAAAAGATAGTGTAGACCTAATTCGCTCAGCAAGTAAAAACAATGGTCCCTGTGTCATTAATATGAAAACAATTTCTGGTTGTTACCCTTATAGAGTTCACCAGTATTTGCTCATTGCAAGAGCCAACCGATCACAGGAAAATTTATGACTGTTTAAGTAAAATTTATGAAAATAGCAAAGGTGCCACAACAATTGAAAAAAATATGAAAATAACATCAGTATTATAAAGCAGAACATTACAATGCACAATACGCAAAAAAAAAAAAAAGATAAGAGAAATAAGCGTGTTTTACAAAGTGGTTATCGCAAAAAAAATTCTATATCTTATAAAACTAATAATTTGTACAATTAAAATAACTTTGTGGCACTAATTTAATCACTCTACTATATTTCAGTTAGTTAGCAAACAATGATCACTGTGTCATTATACTGAAACTACAATTAATTATGTGATTGTTACCCTTAAGGGGATTCCTCACTATAAATATGCCCCATGCAAAGGCTAATCGATCACAGTCCAATGAGCATGAATAACTATCTGACTGATAAACAAAGCAATGCCACAGAAATGAATTTACGAAACAAAATATCACAAATTTAATACAACACACAAAAACAAACATTGAGAAATAAAACAGCTCTGAAAGTATGTTGATAGGCGTCGTTGAAGTCTGCCAATTTCTCTGGACAGTACGTGTCAAAGGCTCCACGCCCCTTGTGTTATTAAATTCTTGAGTTATCCTCAATTGGCTCGCTGGTTTGATATTCCTGGGCAAGGATGACACTTAGTGGCTCTTCTTTGTGCCACCCTTAGCAACCAGAGAACATCGAACCATGATTTACTGTTGCTTGACAATGGGCTTCCGCCAAGAAATGTTGGTAGTCGTTGTTGACGTCTGCAAGTTTCTCTGGACAGTACCTGTCAAAAGACTCTACGCCCCTTTATCCCCTGTCTTCTGTCATTTCACCGCGGCCATCTCGTCACAGTCGGGTGCGTGTGGTGTGTTGCCAGCAGATGGATTTCTACGCGGTGGACCGCTCGGCCATCCCAGGTCATCGCCTCCACGAAGGGTCGCACTGGTGCGGCCGGCCATTAGCTCCGGGTGCAAGGGAAACTGTTTGTCCCATACCCTTCTTTAGTTGTCGACCGCACTCCCGAAGTGGCCCAGTTGACAGTGTGTCCTGCTGGGAAACCCGCCTGTTTACAATTAGTCCTCCTCCTTGCTGCTCCTGCTGTCTTGTAAGAGTTTAGCCGGTTCGCTTTCACGTTCTCAACTGCATTCACAGAAATTGTTCATCATAGTTATGTGATTACAAAATGTTACACATAATACCACCTAGTATTGTCTTTCAAAATTTTTAAGAACAAAAGTGAGACTTAATTTTTTGTTTAAATAATTGAATTGACAATATAAAAATAAAAGTTAAATGACTTGACAATATAAAAAATAAAAGTGAAATGACTTGTCAGTATAAAAATAAAAATTAAATGAACTGACAATATAATATCTAAATCCACATCACTAACGTGGTTCACTTGCGTTTTAATAAATCAAATGCTACTTATTAATTCACTAAAATGAATAGGATTATGCCTTGTGCAAGTATAGGTCAGGACAGCATAGGGTTCACATGTTATTTACACACACTCATGCATACCTGTCGTCTATTCTACAAACTAACTACCCATAAACATGAATTACTCAAATTTTACTTCAATCCACTACTAGTTAATCCAACAAGCTACTTCAATGCCTCTTCAACACAGTGTTTATACCACTACAACATTGTTCTAATTCGTCCTCTTCCTGACGCTCGCAGCATATGTCTTGTCACATGATAAATCTGGAGAAACTTTCCTTAAACATACACAATAAAAAGAACAATGGTTATTTACACGCCAAAACATTTATACCAGTTGACACACCTGATAAGAGACTCGCAATTGTACATTTATCATACTCATAAGCTCATACATAAATCAGTAAGACAATTTCATCTAAGATTACGTTATCACAAGAATTAATCACGCAGATGACTCTGAGAAGGGTAAAAATATTTTCATCCTACAGGTTATATTACATTTTCTTACCCATCTTGCTCCAATTTCGTTCCTTCTTTAAGTTACCTTTCGCTTCCAAATCAGTTATTTCGCCTGTGGTGGTTATTCTGGATTCATTTCTCATGAATGGCAAAATTGTGGTCTCCCCTATTCTGTAAAACAGTTTCATCTTAACATATTGAACTTACAACACACACAAAAGATCCGAATCCTCCTGTAGTTTAAATGACAAATGTTTTGCTTCATCCTTATTACATTACACCTAGCTTTCCTTCGGTCCCATAATCAAAATTATTTAATCTTCCTCTACCTTCAAGAGGGAAATTTCTTCAGTTCAGCTCATATAGGCTGCAGTGCATCCTGCACCAGCGAAAACAGTAAGCTGTAATGCTCACAGCATCAGCAAAACACATAAACGTCGCTTTCTAGGACAAGTATCAACGGAGAATAATTTTTCAGGCTCTGGCTCAACATCAATCAAGACTACAGAAAGGATCCATATTTCTGTTCCACTCTCCATTTGCTGAAAAACTGCTCGTATTTGACTACAACAATAATATTTCAGGGCCACGCAAATTACACAAACCACAATTCTTCTTTCACCTTGAAAGGAATCAATATACTGACGAAATCCACAGACAGCTCTTCACATACTCAGCTATAAAGAACAAAAAAGACATATATCATCAATATTAACATATCATCGCATATTGGGAAGGAAATGGTTAAACAATCGTATTATTGCATCCTGTTTTCAAGATTCCAAACTTACTCATTCCTTTCTCAGAGTTCTCCAATCTTAAAATATTCATACAGTACGCATACAATAGTAAGAGATCCGCATTTATACTGACAGATATAGAATAGTAATAGATAGATAGTAAGCTAATCAATTCTTTCTCTTTACCGTCCTCTCTACTCCTCACTCTCCTTTCTACTCCATGTATGGTATTGCCATGTCGCTCATTTGTTTCGATTGGGCGCCTTCTGTGCTGATTATTTGTCATTGCCGGTTTTGTTCATTTCCACTTGCCGGATTATGTCTATGGTTGGCCGGCCGAATTCCAATATCATGTGGTGCTGCGCCTACAATCCTGTCCCCACTGTGTTCATCGTAGCATCTATTCTGGTTGCCGTAACTGTTGCGTTCACGATCCTGTCCACGTCCTCGATCATTTCCGTTGTTCCACCTGTGTTCGAGACTGTTACCCCAGTTTCTATACGGC
The DNA here is from genome assembly GCF_023864345.2 of Schistocerca serialis cubense. Classification (NCBI taxonomy): domain Eukaryota; kingdom Metazoa; phylum Arthropoda; class Insecta; order Orthoptera; family Acrididae; genus Schistocerca; species Schistocerca serialis. Next base: position 174,701,085 of record NC_064642.1, read on the forward strand.
CGGTCCCGATTATTGTTCCGTTCGCGACGCGACGACCAGTCACGCCGTTGATTAGTACTACGGCCACGACTGCGATCGCGCTGCTGTGCCCCGTAATAACTTTGTGCCTGATTAGGCAGGCATTCTCCTGTATAGTATTCCAACTCTTGGAGAAGTGTCTTAAACGTTTCCACGTCCTCTTTACATCGTTCCACAAGAATGACGTGGCGCAAGTGCATTGGCAGTTTGGTGATGCATATCCTAATTAGTTCCGCAGGCCCGTATGGGTCGTATAGAAATTGATTTGCCTGCAGCATGTGGTCGGATAGGCGTGCTGGGCTGCCGAAACCAGACTGGTTCAAATTTGGCAGCATAATTATGCCATGCTTGACTCTATCTTGTGTCGCTTCCGACCATTAGGCGGACAGAAAGGCTTGTCGAAACTCCCGAGTGGAGTTGCAGTGACACGCTGCCGACCTCATGCGAATCGCTGGTTCGCCTTCCAAATGGCCGCACATATATTCTATCTTACGGGAACTTGCCAGTCGGGGGGAAGACAGAACTCAAATTGCTCGAGCCAGGCTCGTGGATGTATTCCTTTTTGCGAATTTCGAAATATCTCAAACTTTCTCACCATAAGGAAATGTTTGAAATCAAATCCTCGCATTTCCTCCCATTTCTATTTTTCTCATGTCTGTCCCTCGAAATACATTCTTCCCTCTCATCAAAATCTCTCTCGTGGCCGGTGTCCCTCTCTCCACTGTTCGTACAGCTATTTTTAGTGCTTATTGTCGAGTTCAGAATCACACCTCATGCAGCTATCCAGATGAGCCACGCGTTCTTGTAATTTGCCTGTTGCAGCTTTGTGCTGCCTGTTCACTTCGAACTGTCCCTTCTGAAATCTAAGAAGCGAACGTACCTCTTCGGTCTCTACGACCGCTACCGGTGTAGTATTGTTATCGCTCTCCGTCACCTTCATCGTGCCTACGATGTACGCTAATGCCGCAATCTTATCATGTATTTGTCTGTTTTCCTCCGCCGCAGTCTGCTTCAATTGTTCTACTTGCTGTTCGAGTGCGTGAATCGCTAGACTGTTGTCCGCTACTGTGTTGCTAATGGATGCGGGACAATGCGTTTCCGCCTCCTGGATCCTGGAGAGTACCTGCTGGTATTCCCTTAGGCACTCTTTTCTCAGTGCGTGGAAATTCCTAAGTAACTGTTCCTCGCTCTCTTTCGATTCCACATCGCGACTCCGCTTGCCCTGTTCTAAGGCTTGCAGATGATCATCGATTTCTTCAAATGTACGGCCTAATTCTTTCATAATATCAGTTTTTATTTCACTTGCCAGATTGTTTATTCTTTGTGAGATATCATCGGACACTCTGTGCATCGACTTGTCGACTTTATTTGTCTGCTGGATTAGTTCTTCGTCTATTTGTTCACCTAGTTCACGGATCAATTTTTCAGATTTCTGTGTCATTTCTTCGCCTAGCTCTCGGATAGATTTTTCGGACGATTCTTTTTGTTCTCGGAACGATTTTTCTGCTTTCTCTGCGTTTTCTATGTTTTGATCCAATAAGGTTTTTATGAGTTCTGCCAAAACAATTTGGTTAGTTGGAGGCAAATTAATTTCTGGCTCTGCTGTGAGCCTGTTCGTCCTGTTTTGCACTTACTCTGTAGTATTCCCCATTGCATTTTCGGATCCGTTCGACGTGTTAATATTCGAAATCAAATTATCTCCTTGGTCCATGTTGCTTAAGTTGTTGGCCCGCCTACTTTTAGCTTGGTTATGTGTATGCATTAGTTCAATTTATACCCGGTACGCAACACACTAATCAGAATAAATGTATCCACCAAAAATTACGACAGTCACACGATAGGTACCCAACTTAGTAAGCACTTTTTCACACGCAAAACAAATTTATATCTTTGATCGAAGTCAGTGCAAATTACAAGCGAGAAGAAAAAGCACATACATATAAAACACACAAATATACACTCCTGGAAATTGAAATAAGAACACCGTGAATTCATTGTCCCAGGAAGGGGAAACTTTATTGACACATTCCTGGGGTCAGATACATCACATGATCACACTGACAGAACCACAGGCACATAGACACAGGCAACAGAGCATGCACAATGTCGGCACTAGTACAGTGTATATCCACCTTTTGCAGCAATGCAGGCTGCTATTCTCCCATGGAGACGATCGTAGAGATGCTGGATGTAGTCCTGTGGAACGGCTTGCCATGCCATTTCCACCTGGCGCCTCAGTTGGACAAGCGTTCGTGCTGGACGTGCAGACCGCGTGAGACGACGCTTCATCCAGTCCCAAACATGCTCAGTGGGGGACAGATCCGGAGATCTCGCTGGCCAGGGTAGTTGACTTACACCTTCTAGAGCACGTTGGGTGGCACGGGATACATGCGGACGTGCATTGTCCTGTTGGAACAGCAAGTTCCCTTGCCGGTCTAGGAATGGTAGAACGATGGGTTTGATGACGGTTTGGATGTACCGTGCACTATTCAGTGTCCCCTCGACGATCACCAGTGGTGTACGGCCAGTATAGGAGATCGCTCCCCACACCATGATGCCGGGTGTTGGCCCTGTGTGCCTCGGTCGTATGCAGTCCTGATTGTGGCGCACACCTGCACGGCGCCAAACACGCATACGACCATCATTGGCACCAAGGCAGAAGCGACTCTCATAGCTGAAGACGACACGTCTCCATTCGTCCCTCCATTCACGCCTGTCGCGACACCACTGGAGGCGGGCTGCACGATGTTGGGGCGTGAGCGGACGACGGCCTAACGGTGTGCAGGACCGTAGCCCAGCTTCATGTAGACGGTTGCGAATGGTCCTCGCCGATACCCCAGGAGCAACAGTGTCCCTAATTTGCTGGGAAGTGGCGGTGCGGTTCCCTACGGCACTGCGTAGGATCCTACGGTCTTGGCGTGCATCCGTGCGTCGCTGCGGTCCGGTCCCAGGTCGACGGGCACGTGCACCTTCCGCCGACCACTGGCGACAACCTCGATGTACTGTGGAGACCTCACGGCCTACGTGTTGAGCAATTCGGCGGTACGCCCACCCGACCTCCCGCATGCCCACTATACGCCCTCGCTCAAAGTCCGTCAACTGCACATACGGTTCACGTCCACGCTGTCGCGGCATGCTACCAGTGTTAAAGACTGCGATGGAGCTCCGTATGCCACGGCAAACTGGCTGACACTGACGGCGGCGGTGCACAAATGCTGCGCAGCTAGCGCCATTCGACGGCCAACACCGCGGTTCCTGGTGTGTCCGCTGTGCCGTGCGTGTGATCATTGCTTGTACAGCCCTCTCGCAGTGTCCGGAGCAAGTATGGTGGGTCTGACACACCGGTGTCAATGTGTTCTTTTTTCCATTTCCAGGAGTGTAGAAAACAAAACAAGACAAACAACACAACATCGCTCAACAATGCCGTGAATCTTTCGAAGTCTGCTCAGAAACAACGCAGAAGTTGTTTGAGCGCTGCAGGAAAAAACATTAAGAGTATATAACGCTCGCAATCTACCGTTTCAGAGATTCCAGAGTCTAGCGGAATCACTGAACAGGGTCGCCATGTGTAATGTTGTTGCATTAATTTGTTCTGAATGCAGTGCAGATATTGAAGACCGTAAAAGTGGGTTAAAAGCTGTCAGCTGTCTGGGAAAGTTAATCTTGCATTACTGAGTAACTGTTTCACCAGGTATCCAGTCTAGCTTACCAAATTCCCAGCCAGACTAACATTAATTATATTCTTTAAATAGTCATATGACAACCGGTGATAGAATTTAAATAAAAAGAAATAAATCAGTTTATATTTGGAAATTTATTTTAACATTGATCATTGAAATTTCAGCGCATTAAACTTGATTCATAACTAAACAGGTGCCTTATTTGGGATTGTGAAAATGTGAGTTTGTAATGTTACAGAACACATCAAATATGGAGCCAAGATTGGGAGACTGCATACAACACTGCATTCATGAAATAACACACGAAGAACGTTGAAACATATGCAAGAGGAAATTAACAACAACCAACCGATTCAATTTTCACCCAAAGAAGTTACGTTCATAGTACAATCCTCTCCGTCATGTAATTACCACACACTGGTATACTAAATTCATACTACCTCTCTGTGATATCTTCCTGAAAAGAATAGCTGAGGGCTACTTTGATGATTTCACCACATGCTTCACGTGGTCAACTTGGTTTACACAAACTCCACAATAATTTTGATAATTAAAATAAATTACATCGAAAAGCAATTTACAAAAGAAAAACCTCGAACTGGTTACTATCATCTTACTATTAACCTGATTAGTCAAACAATTGTATAAGCACGTGGTACTGGTCTCACAAAGTACACCCCACATGGGTTGAACATAAAGAATAGTTGCTATAATGAAAAATATTGTCAAGACGAGACGTTATAATCTCACGCACATTCGCATTTAAGATTGATGAGCTTAGTTAGAGTTAAGGATCATCAACACATGGTTCCACTTTACTCACAAAGTGGTGACAAAGCAACTACTGGAAAATATTCTGAACTTCACATTCGAATTACACTGCGTTGCAGTTTAAGATAACATTAGATATTTTAGATCTAAACCTAAAATAAAGGTGATTAAATTTTCAGTTAGGCTGAACTTAAGAAATCTATTGTCCTACCAACTAAGCAGAGACGCACTTAGACAGAGATCTTACCACTTGACATGCTCGCCGCGGACAGGCTGGTATGGGCCCCTACCGAGGGTGCTTCACAAATACGAATGGAAGTGACCAGAGAGGCAGCATCCTATACCAAAGTGACAAGGGACGGACAGGACCATATCAAGAATAGAAACCTCTTTGCTTTTAGAAAGCATAGCTACCTGTTCCGACGTTGGTCCTACTGTTCTCTAGCAGACAGGCTTGTCTGCTACCCTCAAGCATGCAACTAGAAATACATTTGCTCATTCATCCTTTCACACAGAAGGGTAGGGGGATGACAGAATCTTATCGTATAAAGTATATAAAAGAAAGCGGATGTAGGTTCCGTATGAGACTGTGTGACATGAATTACATAAAAACTGTGTTTTTAAAGTGTAGTAGTGTGACAGATCGTTCTTGTTTATGTGTAAAAGTAACACGTTCCACTGCTCAGTCTCCTCCCATATAGAGTCAGAAACACCACAGTAAATTTGGAAGAGGAATTTATGCCGTAAATGACAACAGATTTAAGAAATTAACATGAAAGGAATCCAACAGCGACCGTACAAGGTACTTTCCTTCTCCCTCGCTGTAGGTAAAAGCTTTGGTACCCAGAAAGTTCAGTGGCTCGACCTAGGCTGTGTTCTGAGTACCACGGTGGCGCAGGTACCTGCTGCGGCTGCTGCTGTGCCTGCTGGGCGGCGAGCTGAGCGGCGTCTTCACGTCCTCGCCGGCGGCCGAGGCACCGCTGCCCAAGCTCCCGGGGGCGCCGCCGCGCGGGGTGGCGCCGGCCGCGTGGGAGGAGGACGCCACGTGGGACGCGGCGCTGGACGCGCTGCCCTGCGAGACGGCGCGCCTGCCCTGCTCCGTGCACCACGGCCGCCGCGCCTGCCCCCAGGTCGACCAGGCCATCACCAAGCAGATGGTGCGTACGCCGACGTACACCTGCCACACCTCCTCCTGCCTAATAAGTCGCATTTCATCGCCAGTTTTAACGTTTACCTATGTCCCCGTTTACACATAAAACTGCATCTGCACTCCGAAAGCCAGTTTTTGGTTTGGTGTATGGCGGAAGATACTAACAAGGAAATTACAATGACTCTTTTCCGGAACAGAGCTAATATTTAAAACATCTACATCTACATCTACATCTACATTTATACTCCGCAAGCCACTCAACAGTATGTAGCGGAGGGCACTTTACGTGCCACTGTCATTACCTCCCTTTCCTGTTCCAGTCGGGAATGGTTCGCGGGAAGAATGACTGTCGGAAAGCCTCTGTGCGCGCTCGAATCTCTCTAATTTTACATTCGTGATCTCCTCGGGAGATATAAGTAGGGGGAAGCAATATATTTCATACGTCATCCAGAAACGCACCCTCTCGAAACCTGGACAGCAAGCTACGCCGCGATGCAGAGCTCCTCTCTAGCAGAGCCTGCACTTGTGTTTGCTAAACATCTCCGTAACGCTCTCACGCTTAACAAATAATCCTGTGACGAAATGCGCCGCCCTTCTTTGGTTCTGTCAACCCGACCTGGTACGGATCCCACACTGATGAGCAATACTCAAATATAGGTTGAACGAGTGTTTTGTAAGCCACCTCCTTTGTTGATGGACTACATTTTCTAAGGACTCTCCCAATGAATCTTAACCTGGTACCCGCCTTACGAACAATTAATTTTATGTGATCATTCCACTTCAAATCGTTCCGCACGCATACTTCCAGATATTTTACAGACGTAACTGCTACCAGTGTTTGTTCTGCTATCATATAATCATACAATAAAGGATCCTTCTTTCTATGTATTCTCAATTCATTACATTTGTCTATGTTAAGGGTCAGTTGCCACTCCCTGCACCAAGTGCCTAACCGCTGCAGATCTTCCTGCATTTCGCAACAATTTTCTAATGCTACAACTTCTCGTATACTACAGCATCATCCGCGAAAAGCCGCATGGAACTTCCGACACTATCTACTAGGTCATTTACATATATTGTGAAAAGCAATGGTCACATAACATTCCCCTGTGGCACGCCAAAAGTTACTTTTTAACGTCAGTAGACGTCTCTCCATTGAGAACAACGTGCTGTGTTCTGTTTGCTAAAAAAGGCTTTGGAAAAAGGTGTTTAGTATTTCAGCTTTACGCGTGTCATCCTCTGTTTCAATGTCATTATCATCCCAGAGTGTCAGGATATGCTGTTTCGAGCCACTTACTGATAACGTAAGACCAGAACTTCCTAGACTTTAAGTCGGTACATAGAATTTTACTTTCGAATTCACTGAACGCTTCACGCATTGCCCTCCTTACGCCAACTTTGACATCGTTTAGTTTCTGTTTGTCTGAGAGGTTTTGGCTGCGTTTAAATTTGCAGTGAAGCTCTCTTTGCTTTCGCAGAACCAATTATCCTCGTCAGCAGCTAAGTGAAAATGGTTCAAATGGCTTTGAGCACTATGGCACTTAACATCTCAGGTCATCAGGCCCCTATAACTCAGAACTACTTAAACCTAACTAACCTAAGGGCATCACACACATCCATGCCCGAGGCAGGATTCGAACCTGCAGCCGTAGCGGTTGCGAGGTTCCAGACTGAAGCGCCTAGATCCGCTTGGCCACACCGTCCGGCAGCTAAGTGCAGATCAGCCCAAAATTTTCCTGAGTCTCCAACACATTGGCTCAGATGGCGAAGCAGCCCGGTGGAGACCGTGGCTCTCAGGGTGGAAATCTGGCAGCGTAAGCTCCCTTTGCCACGTTTTGCGTCTCTCACTAAATCCAGCTTGGCTGAGCTCTAGATCTTCTGAGTGCCGACCGATTAGAATGCTCCTTCGAAAATACTAGTCCTCTTCCTCTAGTAGGTTAACCAATAACGTTCGTCCTACCATCTTTCACAGAAACAATCGTTTCACTCTCTCTCTGTGACCAATGAGATGGTCTCTGTCGTCACTGTTGCATTTCTCTCTCTAAACTGTAAATGATTACGTTAACCAATGCTGGTTGTTCTTACATTGGGTCAACATTTTTTTTTCAGAGTCAGTACATTCAGCGTTGTCTCAAATTTTCAAAGGGCCGAAACTGCAGGTCCCCAATCCTTCTTCGAGATACTTAGCTCTGGTGTCCAGTGCTTTTTGAAGAAAGAATTAGCTTTCTACATTTGAGCACAATAGCGCCTTCTGCTAAAAAGTGAATCTTGTCGCTCCACTCCCAGGGTGTCAAATATTTCCGCCAGTAGTTTGCTCCATGGGAGGTCCTATCTGTGTTCCTTCAGAACAGAGCTAGACGCTCAGTGCAGAACTACAAAAGCATGGCCAATGGCTAGTGGGCTATTGACACTCGCTTCTCCCTTGGCAAGCCTTCTGCAAATGGGATATAGGAGTGGGGGCCAATCCTACTGTTCCTGGTTATCCACATGCTTTTTCCACCACTCAGAATGCTTTTAATATTCTCTCACTTCTACAAGGCATGTAAGTTGGAATGAAGAGTAGGACTGCATTAGCCAGTTACCGACAATTACCTTTTTCGTACCAGATGACGGCTTGCGGCCGAAACCGGCAGTACTAATAAAATCCAGTTAATGAAGTTCAGAATTCAATTGGGTCATATCTGTGAGATGCAGTAGTAAGGGCTTAATTTGTCTGAACAGTATGATATAATGCATTATCAAGGAAAACAGTACTACCGGATGGGATGTTATCAGTCAGTTTTTCTTCTAACCATTTATGATAATTATGACCCGCCAGATTAGCCGAGAGCACTAATCCCCTGCTCCCTGGAATCGGGTAGGTGCGCCGGCCCCGACCCCGGGCCGGTCCGCCGAGTGGATGAACGACAGGGGCCTGTGAGCCGGCCAGCCTGGATGTGGTTTTTTAGGCGGTTTTCCACATCCCACTAGGTGAATACCGGGCTGGTCCCCACGTCCCGCCTCAGTTACACGCCTCACAGACATCTGAAACTCGTTCCCAGTATTTCATGGCTTACACTAGATGCAGACAGTTGGAGGTACACTAATTCTGTCCCGGGGAGTATGGGGTGGAGGAAGGAAGGACATCCGACCACCCCTTAAAAATTAACCGTGCCAAATCCGATTTAACTGTGCCGACCCTGATCAAAGATGAGGGACTAAAGCGCTAGCAATAGAAGAAGAAGATCTATGATAACTATCCCCATTCATATCATGGTGATAGTCTTGGCATATAGATCTGAATGACCGCTCTCTTTATGCAGCCTATTGCTGCTCCAGTGTGGACAACAGTGGCTCTTCGGCATGCGCTGCTATCAGTCATTTCATCCGGAACTTCTTCATGCTAGCAACACCATTTCACAGTACAAAGTGCTGACACCACCGCTTCGTTCGTGATTGCCTTTGGTTTATTTGGCCTCCTTCATTACTTTTGATTGCTTTCAAGTACACTCCTGGAAATGGAAAAAAGAACACATTAACACCGGTGTGTCAGACCCACCATACTTGCTCCGGACACTGCGAGAGGGCTGTACAAGCAATGATCACACGCACGGCACAGCGGACACACCAGGAACCGCGGTGTTGGCCGTCGAATGACGCTAGCTGCGCAGCATTTGTGCACCGCCGCCGTCAGTGTCAGCCAGTTTGCCGTGGCATACGGAGCTCCATTGCAGTCTTTAACACTGGTAGCATGCCGCGTCAGCGTGGACGTGAACCGTATGTGCAGTTGACGGACTTTGAGCGAGGGCGTATAGTGGGCATGCGGGAGGCCGGGTGGACGTACCGCCGAATTGCTCAACACGTGGGGCGTGAGGTCTCCACAGTACATCGATGTTGTCGCCAGTGGTCGGCGGAAGGTGCACGTGCCCGTCGACCTGGGATCGGACCGCAGCGACGCACGGATGCACGCCAAGACCGTAGGATTCTACGCAGTGCCGTAGGGGACCGCACCGCCACATCCCAGCAAATTAGGGACACTGTTGCTCCTGGGGTATCGGCAAGGACCATTCGCAACCGTCTCCATGAAGCTGGGCTACGGTCCCGCACACCGTTAGGCCGTCTTCCGCTCACGCCCCAACATCGTGCAGCCCGCCTCCAGTGGTGTCGCGACAGACGTGAATGGAGGGACGAATGGAGACGTGTCGTCTTCAGCGATGAGAGTCACTTCTGCCTTGGTGCCAGTGATGGTCGTATGCGTGTTTGGCGCCGTGCAGGTGAGCGCCACAATCAGGACTGCATACGACCGAGGCACACAGGGCCAACACCCGGCATCATGGTGTGGGGAGCGATCTCCTACACTGGCCGTACACCACTGGTGATCGTCGAGGGGACACTGAATAGTGCACGGTACATCCAAACCGTCATCGAACCCATCGTTCTACCATTCCTAGACCGGCAAGGGAACTTGCTGTTCCAACAGGACAATGCACGTCCGCATGTATCCCGTGCCACCCAACGTGCTCTAGAAGGTGTAAGTCAACTACCCTGGCCAGCAAGATCTCCGGATCTGTCCCCCACTGAGCATGTTTGGGACTGGATGAAGCGTCGTCTCACGCGGTCTGCACGTCCAGCACGAACGCTGGTCCAACTGAGGCGCCAGGTGGAAATGGCATGGCAAGCCGTTCCACAGGACTACATCCAGCATCTCTACGATCGTCTCCATGGGAGAATAGCAGCCTGCATTGCTGCGAAAGGTGGATATACACTGTACTAGTGCCGACATTGTGCATGCTCTGTTGCCTGTGTCTATGTGCCTGTGGTTCTGTCAGTGTGATCATGTGATGTATCTGACCCCAGGAATGTGTCAATAAAGTTTCCCCTTCCTGGGACAATGAATTCACGGTGTTCTTATTTCAATTTCCAGGAGTGTATTTTGCATGCTCTGAAGCAAAGTCCGAACTTTCTGTTCAGACTGCTCTCTTCCTTTACCTATTTTGAAAAGAAATCGCATCTCTCGCAAAATTTTGGGAGATGTTTCTCTTTCCACCTGAAAATTTATCAGAGTTTTCGAAAATATAAGTAGGTTTTTCAACTCTGAGCTTTCCTTCTTCTTTCGTAGTACTCTACAAATTTTCTCCAAATAAGTGCTTTACGAAGGCATCTAGAGAGGCTTCTGTTCTAGAATGCCTTTATATTATAGATGTTTTAATTTTTTCTTCGGTTTCTTCCACTCTTTTAGAGTCTTTCAAAATGTATTTTACTCTTCTTTCTCTCTATTGTATTATTTTTTTCGCTTTCAAGACTGCTTTAGGTAGAGGGTTCATAACGCGATTTTGCTTTTTCTCTCTTCCAGAAATATGCAGTTTTGAATGCACGACCATTTTTCACCTGAATGTGTCCACTTTCGCGAGATCTTCCTCTGTTTTTCTGTTTCAGCGGCATTCACGATTATGGGTAACACTACACTGCACCACTGGCGATATTTCATGAGAATACGCCGTAGTACATGCGGTAGTACTGCGGCGGTAGTACGTGCACTACTGACCTTACAGCATTGACGGTGCAACGCGTTTTCCTCGGCCGCTGCTGTACGTGTTTACTGTAATGTCACCGCTTGTTTCCGATAACGGCCGCGGGAGGTCAAGTGCAGTAACGCCGTGTTTGGGTGTGCACCCAGGCGTTAAGCGGCTACAGTGAAGCGGAGTGACCGACAAACAACCAGCGCGCGCGATGTTAAAAGCCGTACGTTCGTAAGGTCGCAACTGCGTAATATTAAATTTATGGCTCAAATTTACAAGCAGGATCGACTGCAAGTCTGCTTTTTCTTATTACAACATGAGATCTGTTTGGAGATGTTTCCTAGTAAAAGTACCACTATCAGTGCCCAATTTCCCTACTTGAGTCGTGAATGGTGAGAGGGGTAAAAAAACTAGACTGTTGGTAAAACAGTCGTCACACGGACAGTGCATTCGAAGGTCAACGCACACCATGCCCAGTTGCTGCCGTTATACCGTGGGAGAAAGCAGAACGCGGAATCTTTCGCAACGTTCTGAGCACTATCAAGCATGTAGCATATACTTCACTCGCAGCTGAACTTAGACCAATGAAAGTAAAGGATGCCATCTATGTAACGTGGAGATCATCTCTTTTTGCAGTACAGACTACAGAGTTGGGGTATGGCATATTGGATTTCAGGTGAAGCCCATATTTGTTGAATTTTATATTATAACTTCCGTTCTTTGAATACACGCCGTTTCATAGCACCAACACGTTGAGGTTATTTCGAAACCCGATGTTATTCGTAAGACCTGCTGTAATAAAATTGGGGGGGAAATGTATTGCTGGTTAAATAATGTCCATTTATAACTTGGGTGTTATGAGAGTAAGCCATTTCAAGGCAACGGCACATGAAGATCCAACAAAAACGTGTCGTTCTTGGTACGATTCATTATAAATCAATATGAGTTAATAACCAATCGGCGATTAAAGCGTTCAGTAGACAGTAATACATAAAACATAGTCATCGTTTCCGGAAGCTGACAATCGCATAACGAATAGAGAAGTGGAGTTATTAAGTGGTGTGCGCAGTATATAGCTAGCTTAATTCTTGGTGAATACCTTTCACCTTCACGTTTTCTACATCTACATCTACATCTATACTCCGCGAGCCACCTTACGGTGTGTGGCGGAGGGTACTTATTGTACCACTATCTGATCCCCCCTTCCCTGTTCCATTCACGAATTGTGCGTGGAAAGAACGACTGCTTGTAAGTCTCCGTATTTGCTCTAATTTCTCGGATCTTTTCGTTGTGATCATTACGCGAGATATATGTGGGCGGTAGTAATATGTTGCCCATCTCTTCCCGGAATGTGCTCTCTCGTAATTTCGATAATAAACCTCTCCGTATTGCGTAACGCCTTTCTTGAAGTGTCCGCCACTGGAGCTTGTTCAGCATCTCCGTAACGCTCTCGCGCTGACTAAATGTCCCCATGACGAATCGCGCTGCTTTTCGCTGGATCATGTCTATCTCTTCTATTAATCCAACCTGGTAAGGGTCCCATACTGATGAGCAATACTCAAGAATCGGACGAACAAGCGTTTTGTAAGCTACTTCTTTCGTCGATGAGTCACATTTTCTTAGAATTCTTCCTATGAATCTCAACCTGGCGCCTGCTTTTCCCACTATTTGTTTTATGTGATCATTCCACTTCAGATCACTCCGGATAGTAACTCCTAAGTATTTTACGGTCGTTACCGCTTCCAATGATTTACCACCTATGGCATAATCATACTGGAATGGATTTCTGCCCCTATGTATGCGCATTATATTACATTTATCTACGTTTAGGGAAAGCTGCCAGCTGTCGCACCATGCATTAATCCTCTGCAGGTCCTCCTGGAGTACGTACGAGTCTTCTGATGTTGCTACTTTCTTGTAGACAACCGTGTCATCTGCAAATAGCCTCACGGAGCTACCGATGTTGTCAACTAAGTCATTTATGTATATTGTAAACAATAAAGGTCCTATCACGCTTCCCTGCGGTACTCCCGAAATTACCTCTACATCTGCAGATTTTGAACCGTTAAGAATGACATGTTGTGTTCTTTCTTCTAGGAAATCCTGAATCCAATCACAAACCTGGTCCGATATTCCGTAAGCTCGTATTTTTTTCACTAAACGTAAGTGCGGAACCGTATCGAATGCCTTCCTGAAGTCCAGGAATACGGCATCAATCTGCTCGCCAGTGTCTACGGCACTGTGAATTTCTTGGGCAAATAGGGCGAGCTGAGTTTCACATGATCTCTGTTTGCGGAATCCATGTTGGTTATGATGAAGGAGGTTTGAATTATCTAAGAACGTCATAATACGAGAACACAAAACATGTTCCATTATTCTACAACAGATTGACGTAAGCGAAATAGGCCTATAATTATTCGCATCTGATTTATGACCCTTCTTGAAAATGGGAACGACCTGCGCTTTCTTCCAGTCGCTAGGTACTTTACGTTCTTCCAGCGATCTACGATAAATTGCTGATAGAAAGGGGGCAAGTTCTTTAGCATAATCACTGTAGAATCTTAAGGGTATCTCGTCTGGTCCGGATGCTTTTCCGCTACTAAGTGATAGCAGTTGTTTTTCAATTCCGATATCGTTTATTTCAATATTTTCCATTTTGGCGTCCGTGCGACGGCTGAAGTACAAGATTCTGGGACTTGATCATTAATTTAATAGTGTAATATTCGATAGTATGTAAATGTAAGTGCGCTATCTCTAAGGAGTGAGTTTGTTCGATTGTGTTGATCTACAAGATAGCGTACGCTACTTGCATTATGACATTTTGCACTTTGCTGTTTAAAGTCTTGTATTTCACATGTTCTGGAGATTCTCCTACTGAGTCGAGACAGTGATAAAGGAAGACTGAACCTGGTGCTTTACCAAAAAGTGAGAATAATGAAATAATTCTTATCGTATGTGGAAGAACACTGTAAATTTGTAACGCAATGTTTAAGCTCATGTCCTTACTAACTATATGTGGAAATTCCCTTTCTCTCTTGTAACATATTAAGGGATAGTGAAGTTTTTGCTTTAGTATACTCTTAATACAGAAAGAACAACACGCCTAGCTGATCTACAACGGAGGAAATGTGCGCTTTAATAGAGATAATTCAAGAATTTACACCCGTCTATATCGTAAAAAAATAAAATAGTGTGATTTGAGAGCCAAGAATTATCGCTGAGCGCACTGAGATCGCATATACTACGTATGCACAAGCGTTTCTCGGTGTTCAGCAACACGGTGGAAATCAAGTCCGCGCGTTGCATGTTGAATGCCAAAGCCCGTGTGACGATAGCGTATACCTCCGTACCAGCTCCATTACCTCCAGTATTACCTTGCTGCTGTTTTCACGAGATATGCACAGAAGCACCAAAAAACTGGTATAGACATGCGTATTCAAATACAGCGATATGTAAAGAGGCACAATATGGCGCTGTGGTCAGCAACGCCTATATAAGACAACAAGTGTCTGTCGCAGTTGTTAGATCGCTTACTGCTGCTACAATGGCAAGTTCTGAAGATTTAAGTGAGTTTGAACGTGCTGTTATAGTCGGCGCACGGCCGATGGGACACAGCATCTCCGAGGTAGCGATGAGGTGGGTATTTTCCCCTTCGAGTGTGCCGTAAATATCAGGAATCTGACAGAACTTCAAATCTCCGACATCGCAGCCGCCGGAAAAAGATCCTGTAGGAACGGGATCGACGATGACTGAAGACAATCGTTCAACGTGAAAGAAGTGCAACCCTTCCGAAAATTGCTCAAGTTTTCAATACTGGGCCATCAGCAAGTATTAGCGCGCGAACCATCCAACGAAATATCATCGATATGGACTTTCGGAGCCGAAGACCCACTCGTGTACCCTTAATGACAACAGGGCAGAAAGCTTTACGACTCGTCTGGACCCGTCAATACCGACACTGGACTGTTGATGAGTGGAAACATGTTGCCTCTTCGGACGAGTCTCGTTTCACATTGTACCGAGCGGATGGACGTGTGCGGATACGGAGAAAACTATGCAAATCAGCAGGGACTGTTAAAGCTGGTGGAGGCTCTGTAATGATGAGAGGCGTGTGCAGTTGGAGTGATGTGGGACCCTAATAAGCCTAGATACGACTTTGACAGGTGACACGTACGTGAGCATCCTGTATGGTCACCTGCATACATTCATGTCCATTGTGTATACCGACGGACTTGAACATTTCCAGCAGGACAATGCGACACTCTGCATGTCCAGAATTGCTACAGAGTGGCTCCAGGAACACTCTTCTGAGTTTAAACACTTCCGCTGGCCACCAGACTCCCCAGGAACGAACATTATTGAGTATATCTGGGATGCGGTGCAACGGATTGATGGAAATCCCTGCAGGATTCATGGTGTCATTTCCCTCCAGAACTACTTCGTATATTAGTCGACTTCATGCGACGTTGTGTTTCGGCACTTCTGCGTCCTCGTGGGGGCCCTACACGATTTTAGGCAGGTGTACCTGTTTCTTTGATTCCTCAGTGTATGTAGAAGAGCCTCTAATGAACCACGGACCAGCAATGCTGCTTGCCTCAATAACACCGTAAGTGCAACCACATCAGAGCAGTCCCTGTAGAAAGTCTTGCCGTATCTGTAGAAGGAAGGGAGGAGGAAAGATTACAGAAATCAGAGTCATTAGAGACGGAGGAAAAGCTCGGAACGTTTCGAGGATGGGGAAGGAAATCGGCCTTAACCTGTCTAAGCAATCGTCCCGGTACTTGCCCGGAGCGATTTTGGGAAAAACGAGAAACGCGGACCATGGTCCTCGCGAGTGGAAATCCAGTGTTATAAACACTGCACTCTGTCGCTCAGGTGTATCTGTAGAGACGGCTGACTAATATACTAGCAGTAGCCTAAAATTTTTAATTATCACTCAAAAAACAAAGTTGCGTAACGAATTTGTTTCGTGGTGCGCTTTTGGTGGTTTTGCAGAGTTATGGTTTTCAATTTATCTCTGTATATGTGCAGGCTAATCTCAGAAAGTACTGTAAAGATTTTGGTCCGGAAAATTTCGAAATTTGTGATAAGTTCCTGTGGGATCAAGCTGCTGAGATCATCGGCCCCTAGGCTTACGCACTACTTAAATTACCTTAAACTAACTTACGCCAAGGAAGACACACTCACTCATACCCGAGGGAGGACTCGAACCTCCGACGGGGGGAGCGGCGCGGAACGTGGCTAGGCGATGCAGATCGCGCAGCTACCCCACGCGGCTTTGATCCGGATTAGACTAATAGATACGAAGAACCTTTTTATACAAAATTTATAAATATTTCGTCCAAATCGTCTTAATTATGATTAACTAAAGTTAAGCCGGCTGAAGTGGCCGTGCGGCTAAAGGCGCTGCAGTCTGGAACCGCAAGACCGCTACGGTCGCAGGTTCCAATCCTGCCTCGGGCATGGATGTTTGTGATGTCCGTAGGTTAGTTAGGTTTAACTAGTTCTAAGTTCTAGGGGACTAATGACCTCAGAAGTTGAGTCCCATAGTGCTCAGAGCCATTTGAACCATTTTTGAACTAAAGTTAAATGGTGGAAACGATGCCACTGCCGCCTACCGAACGGTTGCGGTAATTCGAGATAGTAACCATTGCCTAAGAACACAGTAAATTGCATGTGGTGCTCTGGTTCGGGGGTGGCGCGTCTTTATTTTTTAACTATAGAGGTGGAGCCCCTCCACGCCCACCCGAGCATGATGGCCCGTACAAAAGATCTACTGCCATCTCTGCATAAGGGTTAGTTTTCACTAAAGTGATGTCTCGCGGGATGTGGGTACTGCGATGTCTGCGTACGTCTGGTTGAGGTTAACTATTTATACGCGCTCATCTGGAGATAGATTGCGTTGAAAGTTGAGCGAAGGGTAGCGGTTTGTAGGGCAGAGGAGGGAAAAAATTGCTAAGGCAAGCGCCAAGTGAAGAAAAGCCCCTGCGATAGTTGGGTCGGCTTGTAAGAGCAGTAGCTGTTTCCTTGCTGCCTGCGACAGGTCATGCTAGGGTAGGTTTTCTTAGTTGTGGGTATTATGCAGGTCGATACTTTTGTTGTTGTGCGGTGGTGTTACTCGGCGGCTGCCGCTAGGTGCCGGTGTTGATTTCTCGGTCAGCGTCAGCATACCTGTAACACGTTCATCATCGTTTTGTGTCCGATAGGTCATGTTGGCGGTTTGTTTGTGCGTCAGTGTGCGAGCTTGTCGGTTTCCCTACTGTAGCCTGTTAGTCGGTTTTAATAGCAGCTGGCAGATGCAGTCACTGTTGCTGATATACAGGGGCTTGCCGATATCGTCGCTTATGGGTGTATGTTATCTTGCTATAGGTGGTTATGCCCTAGCTAGTAGAGTCTTTGGCTGCTTATGCTTCCACCCATAGTTGTGATCATAGTTTTCCAGAGTAAGAATGAAAGGATTATTCGAGTGTCTCGATTTCCTGTATAGTCGTGTGGCGTGTTTTTTGAATACTTCCTTGAGGGTTTCAAGGCCGTATTCACTGTGGAGATTCACGATTCGTGTGTAGCCTTGGGCGTTGCTAATGACGTGTAGCACTTTGTTCTGCATGATCTGCAGGCGGCGCAGGCATGTAGGAGCTGCGTATCCCCAGACGATTGCTGCGTACGTCATCAGAGATGTAATCAGTGTCATGTACTATATACGTACCTCGAAACCCTCCTATTCAGTGTACTTTCGCTGTTGAGTATTGGGTAGGGTTGTTTGAGCCTCGCGTGCGCTCTGTTGGCAACGTATTCAGTGTGGATCCCCCATGTAAGTTTCCGATCCAGCCAGACGCCGATATATCTGACTTTCTCTTGGAAATGTATGGGGCGCGCATGAAGCGTTACCTGTCGACTGTGTTGATGTCTGCGCAGTAGCTTCGGTCTGCGTGTGGACTTGTCGACGTTTACTTTAATACGCCGTCGTTCCAACCATGGCTCGGCAGCTGTCAGTGCCGTCTGTATTCGTGAATTTATGTTAGACGGTTTCCAATCTTGCGCAAGGACTGTTGTGTCATCCGCGTAGAAGGCTAACGTCGTGATTTGTGTTGTTGGAAAGTTATTGATGTGCAGGTTGAACTACGTGGGCCCCAGGATGACTCCCTGTGGTACTCCAGCTTGGATACCGTGTTGTGTCGACTGTTTGCTCTGCACGTCAGTGTTAAAACATTCGTCCGTGAGATATGAGTGTAAGAGACGTACGAGTCCGTCGGAGAAAACAGCGTCGCCTAATTTGTTCAAATGGTTCAAATGGCTCTGAGCACTATGGGACTATGGGGGTTCCAGACTATAGCGCCTAGAACCGCTCGGCCACTCGGGCCGTCCGGGCTACCGAGGCCGGTCGCTGTGGCCGAGCGATTCTAGGCGCTACAGTCAGGAATTGCGCAACCGCTACGGTCGCAGGTTCGAATCCTGCCTCGGGCATGGATGTGTGTGCTGTCCTTAGCTTGGTTAGGTTTCAGTAGTTCTAAGTTCTAGGAGACTGATGACCTCAGATGTTAAGTCACATAGTGCTCAGAGCCATTTGGACCATTTTATTTGGGCTGCCTAGCTTAACGTCCCGATCCGACTGACAGATCACTACGAACAGTTCACATGCCTTCACCTCATGGGACACTGTGGAAGTGTTTGGAATTTAATCCAGGACACTGGCGCGAAGACTTGTGTTCAGGAACTTCACGCGATCTCCTCTCCTTCCCACGCTAAACAAATACAGGGTGGAGCAGAGGAAACGCAAGTTTTTTACTACTGAATGACTGAGACACAGTTTGATAAAAATAATGAAAACAAATATAAAGTGATAGATTTTTTAATGTAGTTTTGAAAAATACGTACCTTAATTAGGCTCGAAAATAATGTATTGGAGATGACGTCCTTCTTACTGGATACAGATTAGGATCCTCTCCCGAAAGCTATGCATGGCTCTCTCCAACATTTAATTCAGCACGGCTTCAATTCCCTGACGAATGAAATTCTTCAGATCATCGATTGTGCGAGGTTGTTCATGTACACTTTTGATTTTAAATATACTCAAGAAAAGAAGTCGCATATCGACAAATCGGGTGAGCGAGGGGGGCAGTAAACATCACCATATTTCGAAATAACATGTCGTGGGAACATTTGTCGAACCACTTCCATGGTTGCTTTCGCTGTGGCACCGTCCTGCTGAAACCATATTTCTCTCATGTTCACTTGACGCCTTTCAAGTTCTTGACGAAGGAAGTTGTTTAACATTTTAAAGTAGCGCGCTGATGTGACAGTAACTGCAGTTCATTCCTCTTCAAAGAAATAGGGTCCAACAATCCCCATCTTTGAAATGCAGCACCACACTGTTAATGTTAAACTGTGGAGAGGTCTTTGGTGTAATTCATGTGGATTCTCCGGCGCCCAATACCGACTATTTTAACATTGACGTAACCGTTTACATGAAAATGTGCTTCACCATTCATAAAGACTGTAGCATCTGCATCTTCCGTAAAAATTTCGTCCATTACGTGAAAAAACTCTCTGCGCTGCACAAAATCCCCTTCACTAAGCTGCTGGACGATCATTATCTTGTACGGGCGAAACTTAAGTTCATCATCATATAAGATGCGGTGATGCGAACGACGTGACATACTCAACGCTACAGCCTGTCGGCTAGCCGATCGTTTCGGACTAGCAAGAATTGCCGCTCTCACACAGTCTGCATTTTCCGGAGTGTGAACTGAATGGGGAAGACCAGGTGGTTTCTTTTCCTCACAGATCCAGTACTTCTAAAAGCTGCAACCCATCGGAGTACAGTATTTCGATCAGGCACTGCTCATCGACGTCCAACTTTAAAATTTTGACGGAAAAGACGTTGCACTGCGACTACGGAATCATTGTTTCTGAAGTACTGCTCGACGACGAACACACGATGTTCGACTCTCCAACGCTCCATAGCGACTGAAACTACATTTTATGGGCAGTCTGCCAACATTCATTCAAGGTCAATACCCCCTCTCGTCGCCGCGTACTAGCGGTTCAGAAAACATGTGTTTCCTCTACTCTACCCTGTACTTGCTGTGGAAATCACCATAATTCGCTTCTCTTTACCCCTGAATCGAGCGACACATTGCGGGCGTAGTTGGCTACGGAGGGCAAAGTGAATCACCCAAAGCTTCCGCCCCGAACGGCTTAAAAATGGAACGTGCTGTTAATGTGCTGTTTTCACGGAAATGAAGTATAAGTTCTCACCCAGAATTCCAATACAAACACAGATTTTAATTGCCACTAGATTGCGTATTTATTTTAGAATGTTACATTTACCATAAACATGACACAATGATCACTAACATCAACAAAATGATACTAGAGTTAATTGCACTACTGGCCATTAAAATTGCTACACCACGAAGATGACGTGCTGCAGCCGTGAAATTTAACCGACGGGAATAAGATGCTGTGATATGCAAATTATTAGCTTTTCAGAGCATTCAACCAAGGTTGGCGCCGGTGGCGACACTTACAACGTGCTGACATGAGAAAAGTTTCCAACCGTTTCTCGTACACAAACAGCAGTTCACCGGCGTTGCCTGGTGAAACGTTGTTGTGATGCCTCGTGTAAGGAGCAGAAATGCGTACCATCACGTTTCCGACTTTGATAAACGTCGGATTGTAGCCTATTACGATTGCGGTTTATCGTATTGCGACATTGCTGCTCACATTGGTGGAGATCCAATGACTGTTAGCAGAATATGGAATCGGTGGGCTCAAGAGGGTAATACGGAACGCCGTGCTGGATCCCAACGGCCTCGTATCGCTAGCAGTCGAGATGACTGGCATCTTATCCGCATGGCTGTAACGGATCTTGCAGCCACGTCTCGATCTCTTAGTCAAAAGATGGAGACGTTTGCAAAACAACAACCATTTGCACGAACAGTTCGACGACGTTTGCAGCAGCATGGACTATCAGCTCGGAAACCATGGCTGCGGTTACCCTTGACGCTGCATCACAGACGAACCTCGGTGCACGAATGACAAAACGTCATTTTTTCGGATGAATCCAGGTTCTGTTTAGAGCATCGCGGTGAACGCACATTGAAAGCGTGTATTCGTCATCGCCATACTGGCGTATCACCCTGCGTGATGGTATGGGGTGCCATTGGTTACACGTATCGGTCACCTCTTGTTCGCATTGACGGCACTTTGAATAGTGGACGTTACATTTCAGATGTTTTATGACCCGTGGCTCTACCCTTCATTCGATCCCTGCGAAACCCTACATTTCAGCAGGATAATGCACGACCGCATGTTGCGGGTCCTTTACGGGCCTTTCTGGATACTGAAAATGTTCGACTGCTGCCCTGGCCAGCACATTCTCCAGATCTGTCACCAACTGAAAACGTCTGGTCAATGGTGGCCGAGCAACTGGCTCGTCACAATACGCCAGTCACTACTCTTGATGAACTGTGGTATCGTGTTGAAGCTGTATGGGCAGCTGTACGTGAACACGCCATCCAAACTCTGTTTTTCTCGAGGCCCAGGCGTATCAAGGCCGTTATTACGGCCAGAGGTGGTTGTTCTGGGCACTGATTTATCAGGATCTATGCACCCAAATTGCGTGAAAATGTAATTACATGTCAGTTCTAGTATAATAAATTTGTCCAATGAATACCTGTTTATCACCTGCATTTCTTCTTGGTGGAGCGCTTTTAATATCCAGTAGTGTATAATGTCAAATGTGTTTCTTCAGGATTCTAGTACACGTATTCCACAAGCAATCGTAGTTTTAAAATTATGAATACCATCAGTTGTCTGCTTCATGTGTAAGGAAGTAAGGAAAAACAATGAAGAAGGAAATGCCTTCTGTTCCGAAGACGAAAAAGAATATGCCTTCAAAGATGGTGTTTATCGTCTTTAATAGAAGCATCCAGTCTGTCGTGAAAAGACTAATGCACAACAAGTCCTAGAAGTCATCAGGAATTTTTGGCGAACTCGTGGAGAAACATGCTGTTCTTCACCGGATCTTCTCTATATCGTATATGAATGCTACCTAATAATATTTTAAGACTGAGGATCAGTACTCAAGTTTAGGCCGAATGAGGGTTTTTTAGGCTATTTGCTTAAAGGATGGACAACTCTTTCTGAAAAATCTTCTACTTAATATCAGACTGGCATAGTCCTTCACTACGATTACTTTTTATGTGTCGCTCCACTTAAAATCAATCCGTGCGCCTACGACAGATAAACTGTGCAGTGTCATTAATGTGACCATCTGTCAAAAATCTGAATGACCACCTTTTCTAGAGTGAGACATGGAGGAAGAAAGTCAGTGAGATTCTGGAAGGCACCGATTAGGATGTGCAGCCATTCCGTCTCCATTGCCGTGGCCAGCAGAGGTAGTTTTCTTGGTTGAGGATCCATTGCGCAAACAGCCCCATCGATCTGGTCCCACAGATTCTCTGTTGGGTTTAAATTCGGAGAGTTTGGTGGCGTGCGGAGTATGGTAAACTCATCCTGGTGCTCTTCAGAACAGGTCCGTACACTGTGAGCTGTGTGACTCGTTGCATTGTTTTGCTGGTAGATGCCAAAGTGCCGAGGAGAAAAAAAGAATGGCATGTAAGGGAGGACGTGGTCCCCAGGGATGGATTCGTACCTATGTTGATCCACTGTGCCTTCCAGAATGACGAGGTCACCCAGGAAATGCCACGGAAACATTCCTCAGGCCATAACTCTCCGTCTTGGTTGTGGGGTGTTTGCTTCCAGACATATCATGCCGTACACGTCAACGGCTATCAGTCCAATGGAGAATAAAACGTGAATTATCTGAAAAGACTGGCTGTCGTCACTGAATGGACATCCAGTTGTGGTACTGTCGTGCAAATTCCAGCCTTCTTCGTCGATGAATGTGAGCTTTCCAGTAAATAATAAATGAAATGAGGTGGTGTTGGTGTGATGGCCCTCAACTACGTACCCTCCGACTCAACGTTGCAATATTATAAGTTTTGGCCGGTTTCACTGTCTAAGGGCTGGGATACGTAGTTGTCGCATTACAGGCCAAATACTGCTGAGTCTACAGTCTACGATAAGAATGCACATATGAATCGAATAGTCGAAGATTTCTATCACTCGCCAATTGCGAATGATGAAAATAACATATAAATTTAAGAATGAAAGATTGCAATTAAATAAAATCTGCAGGTACTATCTTAATGACTTTAAATGACGAGTACGATAGTAGAAGTACTTTTGAGAAGGCGGTATATTTCTGCAAAACACTTATTGGTGGCGATGATCTAGCAATTACATAAAAAATAAGTTGAATAACAGGGACACAATAGATTCCTACTGGATGTTACTAGTTATGAACAACAACAAAGCTTGCGAGATATTCACTTCTAAACGCACACTACGTCTTGACTGTAGAAGCTACGGAAATCTCACAAGTGCACAAGTCAGCACTACGAAATATTTCTATCTACCGCGACCACGCGTAAACCGCTCCACACTCTCCAATTCCCTCTCGCGACGGTGCGTCCGTCGTGCCGTCGCGTCCAGCACTTTCCCATCCAGTCTCCCCATTCACGAGCCCTGTGATTGGCTAGAGCACTTGAGCCATATTTTCAAGCCAACGCACCCACACACAATTTAAGCACATACGAAATACTGGATTTACATTTAAATACTTGAAATCAAATAAATTTTCGTAAAGCTGGACCATAAACACGCTCTAATACACATTATTAAATACATAAACAATTAAATAAACATATATCAAAAGAAATAGAACAACAGGTAGGCCAGTAGCCTAATGTCTCTGTGCTTTCTAAAACACAGTAAATATTTAACCAATTTCTTCATGAATAGTACATATCGGATATAAACAAAGACATAGATGAATCAATATATATATATAAGCACGCTGATTCCGTTTTTTCGTGTAACTGTGGAGTACTTATGGCCTGACGCGATCGATAGTAATCGTCCATTTTGACATCCAATAACTCATGTACTATTCAAGTTACATGCCTGTAACTCATACCAATTTAAGTTTACACTAATAGCTTTCTAAAGACACGGCGATAGACAGAAACGGGTGAAGGGTTTATATTTTGGAAATTCGTTGCTGGGTGTTACTTGTATAATTTACCGTCAGATACTAAACTTTATGCTAATAAGAATACTGAAAATCTAGTTACACCATCAGAATCATCGTGCAAATAATAGTAATGTGCATGTTTCTTTTGCGGGGTATCATGATTGATATGGTTACTATTAATTTCTATACGAACTGTGAAATGTCTGCCATTAAGGTTTCACAACGTCTGCCATCTTTGGCACTCCGGGCGTGACTCCTTCATCGACATGGAGTCATCATGGAATTCCCAGGACGCGACTGGACCCCTCTTGCTTCGGCCAGCGTCTGCCACCACGTGGTCGGCCTGCCGAGTTGCCCGCGCCCGCCAACTGGCCACTGCTTCCTCTGAAATTATAATACCTCACAAGCCGGCCGGTGTGGCCCTACGGTTCTAGGCGCTTCAGTCTGGAACCGCGTGACCGCTATGGTCGCAGGTTCGAATCCTGCCTCGGGCATGGATGTGTGTGATGTCCTTAGGTTAGTTAGGTGTAAGTAGTTCTAAGTTCTAGGGGACTGATGACCACAGATGTTAAGTCCCATAGTGCTCAGAGCCATTTGAACCATTTTACCTCACAAACAGCAGTCAGCATGCATGCATGAACCAGGCGATTGCTGCGCAACTTTCGCTGAATGGTCGTTGAGGAGACACTGTTTGTAGCCCCTTTGCTCATCTTGGCAGTCAGCTGCTGAACAATTACACGTCTGTTTCCCTGTCCCACCTACGCAGCGGTCGTTGACCAGTGTCGTCTATGGGCCATAATGCACCACGGTTACCTCGTTACCGGTTTTGGCTAGCACCATTTTACCATGCACGGTACACTTTAACCACGGCAGTGAACAATATACACGCTTAACTGTTTAGAAAATGCTTGCAGCTTTCGCCCGAAAGTCAATGATCATGCCTTTTTGGGTGTCAGATAAATCGTCCAGTTTCTGCATTACTACAACGACTGCACTGTTCGCAGCGTCCCCATCACTCTTTATATACCCCCCACCCCCCTTTGCTAGTGCTGCTACCTGCCGTGTGTGAGGGGTTATTGCACGTTGACGTCAAACACAGGCGGTAGTCACGTCACATTACTATTACTGGAATGTTTATGTAACAGCTGCGACTACATTTAGTGACGGTCCGTCAGTCGAGTATTTTAAATCCGTCTCTTTATAACGAATATGAAAGTGTTGTTTACGTACAGGATCAAATGACAATCGCTGCATAAAGTGCTGGTCCTCCGCAAATCTTCTGTATTTCACTCAGTTTGCGTTGTGATTTATCTGTAGATAACCTTCATCATCTGCTAACAGCTTCATGGGTTCAAATGGCTCTAAGCACTATGGGACTTAACATCTGAGGTCATCGGTCCTTAGACTTAGAACTACTTAAACCTAACTAACCTAAGGACATCACAAGCATCCATGGCCGAGGCAGGATTCGAACCTACGACCGTAGCAACCGCGTGGTTCCCGGACTGAAGCGCCTAGAACCGCTCGGTCACAGCGGCCGGCAGCTTCATGGGACATCCAACGTTATCCTGTTGGTCATTTATACATACTGTGAACAAGAATAGTCCTATAACAATCAATCCTGATTTATATCGAGCCATGCAAAGTCAGTAGCAACCCAACGGTAGCCAATTAAAGAATAGGAAAACCGAACCTCGGTCCACCGACAAAGCTTTTAAAATTTTCTTTGATGGTTCAGAAAGACCGTATATTTTGAATGCTGTCTGTTGGTCGCGACCTTTTGTGTAGTGCATACTGGGTCCTGTTTATATTAAGGCAGTGGCTCCTCACCTGGGTTTAAGATGACATTTTCTGAGGGGTGAAAACAATAGGGTTCTTTGTGTTTCGGTCATGAAACTAAACTACATTTATTGGGCTGGTGCATGAGTTCGTGGCGTTTTTCCATAAGTCTAATAAACACAACAGATACACATAACAGAGACTTTAGTCATCAATAATATATTCTACTTCACTGTCTGCAACAGTCTGCTAACGCTGAGGTATAGTTTCGATTTTGTGACTGTAGAAATCAGTAATTTTGAGGCGAAGAACTCGCCGAGCCATGTTCGGAATGCATTTTCACCAGAAAGGAAGCTATTATCTGAGTGCGCTCTTGGGTAATGGTCTCATTAAGGTGGAGAACAACTGTATTAAGGCATATGACTTAAAATCAGCAGAGTTTCTAGCTGGGTGCTCTAATTAGACAAGTTCTCTATCTGCTCCGTGTTTTCCATTTGTAATCTAAAATTTGTGTTTGGAAGATGGTTCGAATGGCTCTGAGCACTATGGGAATTAACATCTGAGGTCATCAGACCCTTATAACTTAGAACTACTTAACTAACCTTAGGACGTAACACACATCCATGCCCGAGGCTGGATTCGAACCTGCGACCGTAGCGGTCGCGCGGTTCCACACTGAAGCGCCTAGAACCGCTCGGCCACAACGGCCGGCTGTGTGGAAGAAATTACTGAATGATGTTGGCTACGAGTATTTTTACCGTCAGTGTTACACGCACATCAGCTTCTCTGTTTTTGTCTGAGGTAAAAATCAAGCAACTAGAAACAAAACAATGATCACCAGAGTTTCAGATTATTTGTGCAAATGGACGCAGACTATTGTTTCGTCCTGTCACCCTCCCACTTGCCCCCTCTTCCCCCTCTCTGCTAAACTTACATTGGGCGCCACACTAAAAACTTTAATTACTTGCTGCGAGCGCTTCCATTATATGGCGCCAATACAAAACTCCGTCACCGACGAAACAATCGTACACTCGTTCCATAACATCAGACGAATATTCTGCTTTTATTTATAGACACATTCCGCACCGATGAAAATTCCATCTGAGTTCATTTTTAGAACTGCCCATGTAAAAATAAGTGACGTCAAAGTATACTCGAATGGAGTAAAGAAATTTGCTTTAAGGCATGTTAGAATGCTGTAATTTTAATATCTACAAGCTATCAGTTTTGTATTCACCATCAGGCCTGCTTGGTGAAATGATTTAATTACGCATATCGACACCTAACCTCCATTTGACAATTTTTACATCCAATATTTCATGTTTCTCAAGAGCTTTCTTCGTAGCCAGTACCACAGCCATCAGTTTATTAAAAGATCAGTTTTTTTCTGTATTAATCTTATTTGTTCAGGTCTATTTTCAGCTTTTTAGGCCATTCTTAAGTGATGTTGTGATTCTGTACAGAATAGAATACTTTACCTCCATTAACACACATATTATATTGTCAATTTAAACGTATATTAAATACATTTATCGGCAATAGAAAACTAAACCTTACATACTGAAATGTCACATATTTGAAATCCGCGTTCTCTATTCGTTTTGGTTCACAAATGTTGTGTGTTGATTAAACTGCTTGACACTTACAAAGGTATTATATGGATCAAACGACAAAGCTACGCATGGAATAATTTCAAGTACTCTGACTTTATATTTACGTGTGTAGATGAGAAAAGTTAAAAAGGTAATAAGAAATAGAAGAGTAAATATATAGTGAGATGGGATTAAATTTCAAATTTCATTTTATCGTGTAGATGATTTCTGATTGGTCATTACCAGAATTTGACTGACGTTATAGAGGAATATTTTGTTCCGAAGATCTATTTCCTCACGAAGAAGTGTATCACGTTGACTTTTTAAATGACTAAAAATTTCGATTTATTCCAATATAGTAATTTGCTTTTCTTTCGTGTCACAATGTAAAATTTGAAGCTTTTCGCTTTTTTTTGGATGTATTGTTTTTTTTTGTTTTTTTAAGGGTCTGTAGTGCGGAGAGACTTACGCTGTTATCGTTAGATTTCATGTGCTCTTTAAAATGTATCCGAAAATTTCTACCAGTTTCTCCGGTGTATATTTTGTCGCAGTCGTCACATCCAATACTGTATAGCTCGGTCTGCTGTAATGGCAGTGTGTCTAATAATATTACCAATATTGTTTGCAGTACAGAACCCAGTCCTGATATTTGTATTTTTGAAAGTTTCTTTTATTTCATTAGCAGTAATTCTGTAAAAGTGCAGAACGACGAATTAAGTTTTTGTTTGGCTTCTTCTCTTTTTAGAGTATTTTTATTTGCATCTGAGTTTTATTTGACTTTCACATTCTGTTCACGCACTGCTGTAAGTATTTGTGGTTTTAAATTACTTAACTTGGTGAACTTCCTTCTGTTTCTGTTTCCTGAAGTTAAAAATTTATTGATTTCCACACCACCGAGTGAAAATATGCTGTTTTATGGGCTTCTCGGTGGCATGATTTGTTATTGATTGATGTGCTTGTAATGGTTGGTTTTCGAAAAATACGCGTGCAGTCCCTTAAACACGCCTCTTGTCATCTCGGAAGTTGGGAGGGCCCACAGCACACTCATCATAAAGATATAACCGAAAAGGCGACACTTTGACCTCGTTAGGAGTCGCCATAATTTGAATGAGTGGGCTTAACTCATGAACGGAAATCTCAGCCAAAACATCACAGAACCATATCCGACCTGAGCTGCAACCTTCCTCACCGCGCCGGCCGCAGTGGCCAAGCGGTACTAGGCGCTTCAATCTGGAACCGTGCGACCGCTACGGTCGCAGGTTCGAACCCTGCCTCGGGCATGGATGTGTGTGATATCCTTAGGTTAGTCAGGTTTAATTAGTTCTAAGTTCTAGGCGACTGATGACCTAAGGAGTTAAGTCCCATAGCGCTCAGAGCCATTTCCTCATTGCCGGTTTAATGCCTCATTGAGCAGCTGGTGCACTCGATGTCTTCCATTCTTTGAAAAGACGCTAACTGACGACTCGACTACACTACACGACTAATAGTCAGCTCCTACCTAGTTTCTGTGCTGCTTGACCCACTGAAGACGTGTCACTGTTTGTGGCTTTGGGAGAAACGGCCTTCTTCGAGGTGCCCGACTCCAAATGCCCATTGTATGCAATTATTATCGCTATTTTCGGTCTGAAATTGGTCGTGATTTACCTCGTCCACCTACTGTAGGCCGCGCGGTCTCAGGCGTCTTGTCACGGTCCGCGCGGCTCCCCTCATCGGTGGTTCGAGTCCTCCCTCGGGCATGGGTCTGTGTGTTGTCCAAAGCGTAAGTTAGTTTAAGTTAGATTAAGTAGTGTGTAAGCTTAGGGACCGATGACCTAAGCAGTTTGGTCCCATATAAAAAAGGAAAAAAAACCTACTGTAGCAATTTCCGCCGGTTACAAATCGATTGTCATTCGAAAGGTACAGGATATCCAGCGAAGGAGTCCCTAATTTCAAAATTAAATACTTCGAAAACTAAGATCGGCAAAGAGTGTAAATAAGGCATGTTTATTGTGAGAGCTGCAAGAATTTTGTACAGAACTTATACAGAAGTTTTGAAATGGTTCGAAAAGGTGCTAACAGATGGCACTGTAATCCGGGGAATTCCTACAGTATTATTTTGCGTAATTAAACTCGTCCTGTGCAAGCAGTCTTTCCATTCACAATACAATATTTTCTGGATGGCCCCCATTCGCAGTACGGGTGTGCTGCAAACATACAATGAAATTTTCCATCACATCCTCGAGTGTCTCAACGAAAATAAAGTCAGATCGCCAGTTTAGCTTCATCTATCGTTGTGGGATGTTTCCAGTAGACAGTGTCTTTCAATGTGCCCCATAACAACTAGTCACAAGGAATCAGACAAGGCGAATACGGAGGCCAATCCATACATACACGTGTAAATTTGCAATAATCCAAGAAAAGAAAATACATGCTCGATGCGACGTTGTTTGACTCCCTCTTGCACGGTCAGTACTCCAGTGCTAGCTGCGTGGCGAGAAATCGTTCCAAAATTGCAGCTAACGTCTACTAGAGTTCGTTTATCACATGAGAAACGGCCAATAATGCCTCTGCTGCATATCGGAGCTCAAAGAGTAACTTCGGGAAAATCCTTGTTCTCAGTGAGCATACATCGGAATTTTTGGGACCTAAAAATCGCCTATTTTGGTTATTAAAGAGTCTGTTCAGCTCCAAGTGGCTTCATCTATGAAACAGATGCAGTGAACATCAAATCCTTCATTACCGGTCGTTTAGAGAATTTGGCTTGCAAAGTCAGCCTTCTGTCGCACAGCTCGGCCTGGTCACTTTGGATTTTGAATGGAAATATGCGTAGGCTCTGTCTCAGTATTTCCTGAGTGCTGGAGCACTTCAAACCAGTCTCTTATGCAATTCCTCGGACGGATTTTCTTGGATTTTGTTGAATAACTCCAGGAAATGTAGCGAAATTTTCAAGAGTAGCTATGGTTTGCCTGATCCTCGCAAGATCGTCAGCCACGCTGTCTGTCAGTTGGAATTTGACGAAGAGCGTGCGAATAGTTTTTTAATGGGGTCCTTTGGAACATTACATGATGTTTGTTTCCGTAGGACGATGTTCTAGCCTGTGGTATTCCAGTACCAGTAAAACATATTTGTTAATGGAATTCACGATTTTAACCTCTTCATTTCACATTTCAACGATGGAGCTGATCGCTCTGAGCTGCGGGGCACTATTTATACAGTCTACATATTGTGATTACAGCGCCAAATTCCTTGTAATTTCTGTGTGAAATTTTTACGGCTTTTACAGTAAACGTACCGTTTATTGCACTCGTCTATCGATCTTGGTTTTCCAAGTTTTTAATTCTGACGCCAGGGACTCCTTCTATGTACACCCTGTGCCTATCTGCAGTCCGTGACCGTTTGGATATTGGACAGTACACGTTGATATGCAGGTAAATGGAGCAATCTCGTTCACGGTGCGGTGATGAACACCTTCAAACATGGTAGTTTGTTTCTTCGAGTCTTTCGCATCTCCACGTCGATCCTCCCTGCTGCGCTAATTCAGAGTAACTGACAGACAAACTCCACTTCACTGCCATGACTTAACATCAGCTGTTGAGGTTCACATCACTGCTCGTACCGGTTATACACTCTCTATAGACCTTCAAAGCTACCAGTGCGCTCCTTCAAGGAGGCGACCAATATTTTGTCCGATGAGCTTTTGTGCCTCGATAGTATTTCTCATTAGCGAAGCACCTTTTTAAACAAGTGTAGTGGTCTAATGGTAAATGACTTTCTCTTTCGATTTAATGACTTATATCAAGTATTTTCCCTTTCAACTGATACAAAGGAATGTTTTTGTTTCAGTTTACTGTGTACTAGCTAATTTGTAAGAAGAGTCCCTTTGTGTTCAGGAAACACTGTAAATAACTTTTCCAGCAGATGAAATTAACTTAACGTCTTTATGTTCACGGTCACTGGGGTGTTCCCACTATACCGATGTTTCGTTTCTGGCATAAGTTTGTTGGAGCCAAGTTTCGTCTACGTCTATGCTCTGAAAACCACTGTGAACCAGCTATTAGGTCTTCTTCCCATTCCGCTCACGTACGGACACAGGAGAAATGGCGGCTCAAACGCCTCTATGCGTGCCGTAATTACTGTAATCTCGTCTTCGAGATCGCTGTGGAATCGATACATAGCGGACGAGGATAGCTGTGTATTTCTCTCTTAGTTATGGCTCTGGTAACTATGAAAGCAGGCTTTCTTAGGACAACCGCTGTCCATTTTTAAGCTCAGTTTCTTCCATATCTCCGTGACGCAGTATCTCCGCGATGATCTCCCGTCAGTCAAACATGCCTGTAATTATTATTTGTGCTATCGTTCCCGCTGTGTGTTCAATATACCTAGTTAGTTCTTTTTGGTAAGCGTCCCACACACTTGAGCAACATTTTAGGATTGGTCTCAAGAGTGTTTTGAACTAATTATATTTTGGCAGTGCACTATCATTAAACGAAATATACCATCTTCTGAATAAACAAACGCATTCGTACATTGTAGCAAGTCAGAGTAAAAAAAACTGTGGGATTCTTTTTCAAGACTGTTCAATCTCCGCCCTGCAATTCGTCACTAATATTTGGCAACTGTATTGACTACGTTGCACTACGATTTCTCATACTTTATTTACTTTTAGAATGAAATATATCACAACCTATCCTCTGATACTCCCAGGATGTCGGGTACTACTAGCAATTTTAATAGCTCATCGTTAGTTTACTATGATGTTCCTTAAAATATTCCGTGTGGGGTGATGCACGTACAAGAAGACAAAGGAGCACAAGTAGTCATACATAATAGAACTTTATTACTATCGAGAAATGCACGATAACATGCAAATAGGAACAAATTCCTACGTAGTTCTTGAAGGTGTAAGTTGAGTACTCGGTCTCTCACGATTGGGAAACACTGGCGTAGGTAAGTTCAGTGTAGGCTGAACTGATGACATCCAAGATTTTGTACTCTTGCGCTGCACTCGGACAAATATAATAGCGGCACTATCAAATTGTGACCTCTATTTCCAGACTGGGAGTCGCATTAGTTGGCGAGCTGCTGGGCTTTGTCTTTTAAAGGCTGCCTGACAGAGAGATAAGTGGTTCAAGGATGGAAGCAAGTACATCTACATCTACATCTACATCCATACTCCGCAAGCCACTTGACGGTGTGTGGCAGAGGGTACTCTGAGTACCTCTATCGGTTGTCCCTTCTATTCCAGTCTCGTATTGTTTGTGGAAAGAAGGATTGTCGGTATGCTTCTGTGTGGGCTCTAATCTCTCTGATCTTATCTCCATGGTCTCTTCGCGAGATATACGTAGGAGGGAGCAATATACTGCTTGACTCCTCGGTGAAGGTATGTTCTCGAAACTTCAACAAAAGCCCGTGCCTAGCTACTGAGCGTCTCTCCTGCAGAGTCTTCCACTGGAGTTTATCTGTCATCTCCGTAACGCTTTCGCGAATACTGAATGATCCTGTAACGAAGCGCGCTGCTCTCCGTTGCATCTTCTCTATCTCTTCTATCAACCCTATCTGGTACGGATCCCACACTGCTGAGCAGTATTCAAGCAGTGGGCGCACAAGCGTACTGTAACCTACTTCCTTTGTTTTCGGATTGCATTTCCTTAGGATTCTTCCAATGAATCTCAGTCTGGCATCTGCTTTACCGACGATCAACTTTATATGATCATTCCATTTTAAATCACTGCTAATGCGTACTCCCAGAGAATCTATGGAATTAACTGCTTCTAGTTGCTGACCCGCTATATTGTAGCTAAATGATAAGGGATCTATCTTTCTCTGTATTCGCAGCACATTAAACTTGCCTACATTGCGATTCAATTGCCATTCCCTGCACTATGCGTCAATTCGCTGCAGATCCTCCTGCATTTCAGTACAATTTTCGATTGTTACAACGTCTCGATACACCACAGCATCATCTGCAAAAAGCCTCAGTGAACTTCCGATGACATCCGCAAGGTCATTTATGTGTGTTGTGAATAGCAACGGTCCTATGACACTCCCCTGCGGCACACCTGAAATCACTCTTACTTCGAAAGACTTCTCTCCATTGAGAATGACATACTGCGTTCTGTTAACTAGGAACTCTTCAATCCAGTCACACAATTGGTCTGATAGTCCATATGCTCTTACTTTGTTCATTAAACGACTGTGGGGAACTGTATCGAACGCCTTGCGGAAGTCAAGAAACACGGCAAGCACCTGGGAACCCGTGTCTATGGCCCTCTGAGTCTCGTGGACGAATAGCGCGAGCTGGGTTTCACACGATCGTCTTTTTCTAAACCCATGCTGATTCCTACAGAGTAGATTTCTAGTCTCCAGAAAAGTCATTATAATCGAACATAATACGTGTTCCAAAATTCTACAACTGATCGACGTTAGAGATATAGGTCTATAGTTCTGCACATCTGTTCGACGTCCCTTCTTGAAAACGGGGATGACCTGTGCCCTTTTCCAATCCTTTGGAACGCTAGGCTCTTCTAGAGACCTACGGTACACCGCTGCAAGAAGGGGGGCAAGTTCCTTCGCGTACTCTGCGTAAAATCGAACTGGTATCCCATCAGGTCCAGCGGCCTTTCCTCTTTTGAGGGATTTTAATTGTTTCTCTATCCCTCTGTCGTCTATTTCGATATCTGCCATTTTGTCATCTGTACGACAATCTAGAGAAGGAACTACAGTGCAGTCTTCCTCTGAAACAGCTTTGGAAAAAGACGTTTAGTATTTCGGCCTTTAGTCTATCATCCTCTGTTTCAGTCCCATTTTGGTCGCAGAGTTTCTGGACATTTTGTTTTGATCCACCTACCGCTTTGACATAAGACAAAAATTTCTTAGTATTTTCTGCGAAGTCAGTACATAGAACTTTACTTTCGAATTCACTGAACGCCTCTCGCATAGCCCTCCTCACACTACATTTCGCATCGCGTAATTTTTGTTTGTCTGCAAGGCTTTGGCTATGTTTATGTTTGATGTGAAGTTCCCTTTGCTCCCGCAGCAGCTTTTTAACTCGGTTGTTGTACCACGGTGGCTCTTTTCCATCTCTTACGATCTTGCATGGCACATACCCACCTAACGCATATTGTACGATGGTTTTGAACTTTGTCCACTGATCCTCAACACTACCTGTACTTGAGACAAAACTTTTGTGTTGAGCCGTCAGGTACTCTGTAATTTGCTTTTTATCACTTTTGCTAAACAGAAAAATCTTCCTACCTTTTTTGATATTTCTATTTAGGCTGAAATCATCGATGCCGTAACCGCTTTATGATCGCTGATTCCCTGTTCTGCGATAACTGTTTCAAATAGTTCGGGTCCGTTTGTCACCAGAAGGCTAATATGTTATCGCCACGAGTCGGTTCTCTGTTCAACTGCTCAAGGTAGTTTTCAGATAAAGCACTTAAAAAAATTTCACTGGATTCTTTGTCCCTGCCACCCGTTATGAACGTTTGAGTCTCCCAGTCTATATCCGGCAAATTAAAATCTCCACCCAGAACTATAACATGGTGGGGAAATCTACTCGAAATATTTTCCAAATTATCCTTCAGGTGCTCAGCCACAACAGCTGCTGAACCAGGGGGCCTATAGAGACATCCAATTACCATGTCTGAGCCTGCTTTAACCGTGACCTTCACCCAAATCATTACACATTTCGAATCTCCGTCAATTTCCTTCGATACTATTGCACTTCTTATCGCTATAAACACGCCTCCCCCTTCACTGTCCAGCATGTCTCTGCGGTATACATTCCAGTCTGAGTTTAGGATTTCATTACTGTTTACGTCTGGCTTCAGCCAACTTTCTGTCCCTAGTACTATATGGGCGTTGTGACCCTTTATTAATGAGAGCAGTTCTGGGACCTTTCTATAGACGCTCCTGCAGTTTACTATTAGCACATTAATATTGTTATTCCCTTTTGCATTTTGCCTACTCCTACCTTGCCGCGTCTCAGGAGGCGTCTTGTCGGGCCTAGGGAGGGAATTCTCTAACCTAAAAAACCCCCATGTGCACTCCACACGTACTCCGCTACCCCTCTAGCCGCTTCCGGCGTGTAGTGCACGCCTGACCTATTCAGGGCGACCCTACATTTCTCCACCCGATAGCGGAGATCGAGAAATTTGCACCCCAGATCTCCGCAGAATCGTCTGAGCCTCTGGTTTAAGCCTTCCACTCGGCTCCAAACCAGAGGACCGCGATAGGTTCTGGGAACGATACTACAAATAGTTAGTTCTGATTCCACCCCGCGCGCGAGGCTTTCCGCCTTCACCAATTCCGCCAGCCGCCTGTACGAACTGAGGATGACCTCTGAACCCAGACGGCAGGAGTCATTGGTGCCGTCATGAGCAACAATTTGCATTCGGGTACACCCAGTGCTCTCTAACGCCGGCGGCAGGGCCTCGTCCATATCTCGGATGAGACCCCCCGGCAAGCAGACAGAGTGAACACTAGCCTTCTTCCCCGACCTTTCCGCTATTTCCCTAAGGGGCTCCATCACCCGCCTAACGTTGGAGCTCCCAATAACTAATAAACCCCTCTCCCCGTGTGCCTGCTCGGACCTTGCTGAACGAGCAGCCACATGTCCACTGACAAGCAGAGCGGGCGCTGCCACACGGCCAGCCTCCATATTTACCCTCCGCCTCGCGCGCCGCGAACGCCGCTGAACCCGCCACTCCCTTGGGGAGGGGGTGGCCCAATCGCGCCCGGTACCCGCGAAGATGTCTCGACAGCAGGGACAGTGGTGAAGCACGTAAACCCTGGGGTGTACCATGCGACGCACCAGACTCCCCATTGCCGCTACACTCTGAGGCAGTAGCCTGAAGACGGCTGACCGCGGCCATCAACACGCTCAGCTGTTCGTGAACAGCGGCCAGCTCCTCCTGCGTCCGTACACAGCAGTCACACATCCTATCCATCCTAAGGAATCAATTTACTGTAGAGAGTTAATCAACTTTTAACTAGACGCGGCTGATAGTTGACTTAACTGTGATTGCTAGCCACTTCTTGTAGAAAACAATGAAAATAGCACTACCTGTCTCTGGACTGTATTGAAAACAAACATTAGCACTACTGGCACTATGGTTGACTAAAGGGACTCTCTCTGACTGTATTCAAAACAAACACGAAATCTATGCAACACTATTACTAGCACTCGACAATTAAAGCTTCCTAAAAGCTAAAACACACGGAAGAAGAAGTGACAAGTAAGAAAAATACAGTTAATACTTAAATTAAGGTAGCTGGCTGCACAGCAGACGTGAAGCAGACAGCAGTTACGACGACACCAGCTGTGTCCGGTGAATGTGGCGCCCTCAGTACTGCAGCGGTTGCCACTTTCAATGAGGACGTGCGCCAGCATGCACGCGCCTGTTAGGGTGGCAACCCGCAGCACTCTGGTGTGTGGCAAGTGGCTTGATCATGAGGCACTGCCCCTTTGCCACATTCCTCCCGGTGTTTCCATCAGTTGCTAAAATTAATTTTTGAAACTAATCACGACTACTTTAAACTGTTTCATTGCGCAGCGTATACCAGTAATACCAAATAAAAATTTCACTGATATGAACGCCATCTCTTTGACAGACTAAGGAAGTTCAATCTTGCCTTCATAAGGGCAAAAAGTAGTAAACTCTTCCTCTGTGTCGACATCGGGATTATTGAACACCAGAGTGGATTGAGAGCTTATTTTTCTGGCCATATGACCGTTGACGTGTTACCGTATGTTAGCATTTTACCGGGAGGAAACAAAGTCGTTAGATAACCTTTATTAGCGATGGAATAATGTCGTATAGAAGAGGACCTGGAATCAAGAAGCCTCCTGTAATTCACGAGAGGCAGCACAACAAGAGAAGTTATAACACTCCGCCTTGCAGTGAAGTAAGTCTCCCATCAAGACAAAATTAACGAATAAACGCAGAAAATTTCACTGTGAGAGTTTCTTTTGTCAGTGTCTCGCCAAGTAAATGTTCGATGTTTAGTGTTGCGGAAAAGTACGTTTCAGAAAAAATAGTGAAAGTGATGCAGGGGATGCTATGTTTCGACTCAGTAATCTCACTGAAGATTTCCAGAATGTCCTATTCGGTAGCTCAACAAAGAAACATGACAGGTAGACACGAGTTGGCTGAGACTGTAGTACGAGTAATTTCCGGGCACATTTCAGCGCAAATGAAAATAACGTCGGTGACCTCCACTTTCACTTCTTAGTTGTTGATGGAGGCGGTTACAATGTTGTACCAAGGCTTCGCTACCATTAAAGGAAACGTGTTAGTATATACTTCCCTCTAAGGTACAGAATAATCGGAGCTCGTATATCCGCATTTTACGTAAAGATGTTGATATCATTATCAAAAATATGACCAATTCAATTCTACTCTCCTCAGTTCAAGCTTACGTTCTGTGTGAAAGGCACACTCATGTCTCCCGACAGTTACCCAGACGTGCTCGATAGAAGTGAGATCAGGTGATGTGGAGGGTAAGCTCCGCTGTATTTGTGCAGTGATCCTTAATTTACTACGGTACCAGGATGGATTATCATCCTGCAGCTAAATGTGCGCTGATTTTAAACTTCGAGATTAAAATTGTGAGCGGAACAGCGACTCGAACACGATAACTTTTGCCCTTTCCCTGTGCTGTGAATAACACAATTCTCTATAACATCTTTTCTTTGAGGAGTTGTAGTCCAGAACAACTTCTGTGCTGTTCGCACCGTAGGGTAGCTGGGTAGCCTGATAAATGGGGCAAGTTCGGGTTCGAGTCCCGGTCCGATACATAGTTTTAATTTTCCAAGAAGCTTCGTCTGGATACACTTCGACTGGATTGGGATTCTGTAGACGAAAAACTGAATGTATTACTCTATACTGTAGATCCAGAGTTTCTTGGTGAGAGACGATAGCGGACGTATCAGGGGTCACATTTCATCTCATATAAACATGAATAACATGAGCATACCCCTGCTATTTGCTTCTGTCTCATTCCAGTTCTTAATAGAAAGACGTTGTACGAATCAAAATTAGTGACCAACGGATGCTCAGAACTACCTGTGTCTTTTAATCTATTTCTCATTAGTAAATACCAGATTCATAACATCTATGGCTTTAAGTGTTGTACTTCATGCAGTTACTGTCCATGGTTACAGGTCCGTGGTTTCATCTGACACATGTGATAATGTTATGGTTTGATAAGAATCAAAACTTTCAGATAATGTTTGATTATTACCAGTATCCAACCTAAATAAACGCATTATCTGATAGACTCCAGTTCGATTACCATTAGTGCTTCCATCGCATTGTTACTCAAAGTCGTAAATAAAATTTAATCTAAAGTGATACACAGCTGTAGTGATCAAACCAAACACTATCTTCAGTCCCACCACTCAGCTTATACTCTGCCAACCTTCATCGGAGACAGATGCTTTTGTGAGTGTGACTACTGACGTTATTTTTATGGCGAAATGTCATTGTTACGAAATATTTTATAATATGGATAGTGTTTTCTATAACCACAATATGTGCCGTCTCTCTCTTATAGCTGCAAAGTATTAAATCAATAGCACATATGCTTGTGCTATCTAGTGGTGACTGTCCTAAAGGAATGCTGAATATTGGGCTATTGCAGTCTTGTGGATGAAAAGAGCTGGAAGTGTAGTTTATTTTATAAATGCTAATTATTAAATTACATTACAGCATACTTTACATACCTGGTGGAACGCAGGACTTCTGTAGTGATCATTACATGTACAGGGTGTCCCATTTATCTTGACCACCCAAATAACTGTTTGTCCAGAAGCAAATTACAAAATGTTTCAAGCAAATGTTTTAGCCATCAGGGGGA
Organism: Schistocerca serialis cubense; assembly: GCF_023864345.2. Classification (NCBI taxonomy): domain Eukaryota; kingdom Metazoa; phylum Arthropoda; class Insecta; order Orthoptera; family Acrididae; genus Schistocerca; species Schistocerca serialis. The sequence continues at coordinate 174,740,516 of NC_064642.1, forward strand.
TAAGCCTGTAATTCATACCAATTTAGGTTCACACTCATAGTTTCTTCCTGTATATGCCGTGTCTCTCCTGGATGCTGCAGGATGAGGAGTTCCGCTTCTTCCTGTACATGTCAAGTCTCTCCTGGGTGCTGCAGGATGAGGAGTTCCACATCTTCCTGTACATGCTGTGTCTCTCCTGGATGCTGCAGGATAAGGAGTTCCGCTTCTTCCTGTACATGCCGTGTCTCTCCTGGATACTGCATGATGAGGAGTTCCGCATCTTCCTGTGCATGCTGTGTCTCCTGGGTGCTGTAGGATGAGGAGTTCCGCATCTTCCTGTACATGCTGTGCCTCTCCTGGGTGCTGCAGGATGAGTTCCCCTTCTTCCTGTACATGTCATGTCTCTCCTGGACGCTGCAGGATGAGGAGTTCTGCATCTTCCTGTACATGCCGTGTCTCTCCTGGATGCTGCAGGATGAGGAGTTCCGCTTCTTCCTGTACATGTTGTGTCTCTCCTGGATGCTGTAGGACGATTAGTGCCGCTTCTTCCCCTACATGCTGTGTCTCTCCTGGATGCTGCAGGATGAGGAGTTTCGCTTCTTCCTGTACGTGCTGTGCCTCTCCTGGATGCTGCAGAATGAGAAGTTCCGCTTCTTCCTGTACATGCTGTGTCTCTCCTGGATGCTGCAGGATGAGGGTGCCGCTTCTTCCCCTACATGCCGTGTCTCTCCTGGATGCTGCACGATGAGGATTTCCGCTTCTTCCTGTACATGCTATGTCTCTCCTGGATGCTGCAGGGTGAGGAGTTCCGCTTCTTCCTGTACATGCTGTGTCTCTCCTGGATGCTGTAGGATGAGAAGTGTCGCTTCTTCGCCTACATGCCATGTCTCTCCTGGATGCTGCAGGATGAGGAGTTCCGCTTCTTCCTGTACATGGCGCGGCCGTACGCGGCGCTGTTGCCGCGGTCGTCGTCTCGCACCGCGGCGGCGCTGTGGCTGCAGCTGCTGTGCGCCGTGCGGGAGGACAGCTGCCCCGTCATGAAGGGAGTGCGCAACGACTACATGCAGGTGCTGCTTGGGTACGTACTCTCATCAGCTGCGCTGACGTGTTCTATAAACTGACCTGTACGCCTCGAAACACGTCATAAACGAGTGCCATGTTTTAGTCCCTGACTGGCAGAATGGCAACAGTGAGTACATCGCACTCCGGACCACACTGTCACGGAAGGCAACGTTTGTTATTTTTAATTTTTAAGATTATTGCAGTACCTTTATCGTATTTCTACAATTAATGCTACTCTTTTAATGAAACTTATTTTTACTATGAAATATTTCCTATTATGAAACGTATGTATTAATTATGAAAAGGTACCAGGGAACCCATGTGAAACTTTCGCACTTATATAGATTTAAATAATGACAGTATTTGGAACAAGTGTAGTCGCTGGTGTAAGGGTAATTGTGGGAATGAACAGAAATCACCTTTAAAAATGAACCGAACGACGTGAAACAATACTCATAAATTTTTGAAATACGCTTGTGTATTGCTTGTAATTTCTAGTTTTCTGCCGTGATATTTACGTTTACCTTTTATTAAAGGTAAGTTTATTGATAAATACGAATATGAAACACAAAGAAGTAAATAAATGCAAAATGTATCGGTTAGAACGTAGTGTTCGCTTCTTAACGGGTATGTCAGCAAGGTTCTTCAGAACCTGCAAAAAGTTAATATTATAATGTGCTAGTAAATTATATTAGATATGGTCATCGTACAGGATTTAAGTAATATTTTATGTAAGTACTACACGTTGCATCCTGTAGGATGACCATATCTAATATAATTTACTAGCACATTATAATTTTAACTTTTTACAGGTTCTGAAGAAGACGTTATTACTAACATTGAATCCTAGGTAAACGATAAAGTTAACCTGCAACTGTAGGCTGTATATTCTTACATAAACAATATCAGTTGCTGTCGCTGCATAAAAATGTTAACAATTATTTAACTGCACTTTGTACTTTATTTAAGTACGTTATGATGTAGTAGCAACAGGAAAATCACAAGTATGTTTGTCGTTTGGAAATGTACGTATTTTCGTTTAGAAAAATCACCTTTTACGACGGGCAAAGATAATGGATTATAACAGTGGTCACGGTCATTATCTATAAGAATGCTGAACACAAATTATATAATTAATAATTATTTTAAAACAAATAAAACGGTATTTGTAACAAGTTAATATGAAAACGGAGTCTCTTATTTGAGACTAACTTGTTAGCTCCGAAAACACGGGTATGCAGCTGCGAGTCCATTATGCCCTTTTGCCTATGATGCGGAGCTGTAAACTAGGTCCACTTCTACCGGTTTTAAATTAGGAAGATTTAATGTGGTGATGATGTAGGAGGAGGAAGGTAGCGACCACTTTTCGGAGATACTGAGTTGAAAACTTTTGAACATCATCGATCTGAATGATAACTACCAATTCTGCATGCGACTCAGAATTATCTGAACGGTTTATTTGGAGCTAGACGTCGATGACAGAGAGCAACAGTTGTTAGATAATCGAATGATATTAATCGAATTTATGGTATAATGACTTTCATTATATATTCTGTATGTTAGTGTGAAATATGTCAAATTATTCGAGTGAGAGAGTTAATTCATCATTTTCTTCCATCTTTTTCTCCATTCTTTGCTATAATTGCATTGCGACCTGAGTAGAATCACGTTGATCAGAAATGTATTTGTTTTTTTGTTTTGGATCCTAATAAATCATAGCAGAAGTATCAAAGTATAAAAAAAATTGAAACCGAAAAGTTATGGCAGGGAGATTAACGTTTCTCTCGAAGTGAAACTTACCTTAGTGGTAGGTACTGCTTCCAGTCGCACTTAAATTTTCCGGATTGTCTGATATCCTTTTAACTTTAGATTATATATGAGTATCTACCACGTGTTCCCATCACGCTTTCGAGAAAGCAGCCTTCTGACTTTAAAACACTACTGAACCATGAACAATAAGCTCAGGAAAAAGTGGACACAGAAGCACACACCCGAACGAATCGGTAGCTGCGTGTAAAGGCCTAATTCCACTCCATACATCCTTAGTGTCTGATAGGAATGCCATTATTAACTGTAGCGAATATATTGCCCAACATGTAAATTCTAGACCAATACTGGAATTGTTATGCTGCATGAGAAAGAAGATGGATAATACATAGGGACTATGGAAAAAGAAAAATTTAGGTTTAGTATGGGTATTGCATAATATACCATTTGCAAGAAGTGATCTGATTTATTGAACGAGCAGTGAGAAGGATTGACTTAGGAATTCTGCCTTATGGAAAACATCTTTGGAGTTTTGTTTTACCCAGACATGTTTCAGCACATTTTGTGCTATCTTCAGCAGGTTACGTTATTTCCTTTTTGTAAAACTGTTATCATATATTAACGGTTAGAGAAAATATTTGGACAAAATATTTACATTTCTGAATGAAGGGATTGTTGTCAAATATTATACTTGGTTTGTTCACAGTTCGCAGTTGAGGTATGTATTACTGGGCTGAATGATGGTTTATATTTTTTTTGTTACAGTATGTCTGAAGTTCCGGTTTTATAGCTTATTAGGAAAGGGATGGATGCATGCATTAGTTTACATACCTTACATGAAGCTATTGGATATTTATGTTCGTAGCTGTGAGTCTCGTGCACAATCTACAACTTGTCATCTGCAGACAACAAAACGTAGTAGCAATTTTTTTTTTACAATGCTTTTCCGAAAATGAGTTTGCATCGCATGATTTTGGGTGGTACTTACAGCTTTGATGTTTGTCTCCTTTATTTGTGGTGTGGTAACATGCTCATTTCTACCACATTTATCGTTTCATAGGCACTTTCTGGGATTTTTCCAACTTTCACAGTGTATCCGCTGCCATCAAGTGTTGTTGTGGCTGTGCAGTATTCATTTTTGTCGTGGCATATTTGTCTGGGTGAGGGGTGCAGATTTCGAGTGTTGTTGGCGTTCATGGTGTTTGGTTTGTATGTTTGTGTGTGTGTGTGTGTGTGTGTGTGTGTGTGTGTGTGCTCATCTGCGCCTCAACCACACAAACATGCCACGAAACAAATGAATACTACAAAGGCGGCGGAAACACTGTCAAAGTTGGAAAAATCCCAGCGTGTTACCACACCACAAACAAAGGAGACAAACACCTTAACATCAAAGTCGTAATTAACGTGCAAAATAACACGAGACACACTCATTTTCGTTCGGAAATGCATAGTAAACAAAAGTAAAAAATTGCGTTTTGCTGTTTGCAGATGACAAGTTGTAGATTGTGTGCCAGACTGACAGCTACGAAAATAAACATCAAGTAGCTCCATGTAAGGTATGTAAACTAATGCATACATCCACCCTTTTCCAAAAAAGCTATAAAACGAGAACTTCAGACATATTGTAACAAACAACATATAATGCATCAGCCCAGAAATATATGTCTCAACTGCGATCTGTAAACGTACCATGTATAATATTTGAAAACAATCACTTTATTTCTAATGTAAATATTTTGTAGCAAATATTTTCACTAAACGTTAATGGGTAGCAACAATTTTACAGAAAGAAAATTAAGTAACCCATTGAAGATAGCACCAAATGTGCCGAAACGTGTGTAAAACAAAACTCCAAAGGTGTCTTGCATAAGGAAGAATTCCTCATCCCATTTTCCTTACAAACACAGAAATAAGAAGAACTGCAACACCACAAGATGATCAGTGGGAAGGAACTGCAAGATTTCTGAAATTGAGAGATTCTGTGAAAGCTTTTGACTCACTTTCCTTGAAGTTTACACCGGCAGGCCTTGAGAATCAAAATGTTGATGCAATCAAATTTAGTGTACCGAAGAATGTTTACTTTAGTATGCTGTTTCCCTTAGTCTTGAACAAGATAAGAAGACATCCGGTACTGAAACAGAAGTGAGGCAACGGGAATCCATGTCACCAAAGGTATTCTTTGAGTTCGTTGACTTGGAAAAGCGAAGAGATATACATGTCAATGGAACCTGCGTGCAAAGTATTTGATTTGTTGAGGGTCCTGTATGTAGGTTTTGCCTCCCCTACCAATTAAGTTCAGCAGTCAAGAAGAAAACATAACAGACGAAGTATGAAAATAAGTCTGAAAGTCAACTATGATAAGACCGAAGTAATATACAATGACCGCATCGAAAAGAAAGTAGTAGCAGTTAATACAAAAGTAATCGTAGCTTTTTACGGAATATTTTGAAAAACTGAACATTCCACTATCATCTGTCTCCATTAACACAAAACATCAAACTGGTTGGCATAGCCACTCAACGAAATCACGTATGTGCAAAATTTACCACCACATTAAGAATTATAGTCAATTTCATGAGACCACATTCAGTGGCTTCGCCAGATCACAAGAAATTTATCAGCTATTAACATAACCAAGGCCTCAAGCATCGCTACAGATCAATACTGAAATACAGTCAAGATTTAGCTGTCAGTTTCGTTGATCTTGACAACTAGTATAGCAACAATCGTCTTCCAATGTAACAAACACCGCGGGCTAAGCCACTGAATCCGTATGTCACGTGAAGCTACATTTTAAAAAGGAAAAAAGAAGCAAAATAAATATTGTCAGGGTTGTGTTATCACACACTCCAAAATTATTACATCAATTTCTGAACTTAGCTTGGTTGCAGCCTACGACTAGATCGACAGGAGAGGAAAGGAGTAGAAGTATAAAATCGGCTTGGAGAATTTTAGGCAAAAGAAGCAGGGGTTTCGAAACTGAATTTCCGGTGTGTTTCAAGAAGAGCTTTCAATGGAAAAATTTGGCGTTGCTCAGCGAGCTTCTAAGCTTCGGAGCTACTAAGATATACTGTAAAACAATGAAAAGGATCACGAAAGAACTTAGATAGTTGATATCCTTATGACTGCAACGGAAATGAAATGAAGATGGTCGACACATGTAGCCAGGGGAACTGGGTTCAAATAAGCTCTTTGCTTGATCCCCAGAGTCAATAAGGGACTGAGAAATTTGGGAACAAGTAGAAGCAACGTGAATGTGGAATGTGTATAGCGGAGGCATTTATCTAGCAGTGACAGTCAAATGACGTCTGCTGTTGTTGATACTAGTTTTCAGTCATGACTGAAATGCAGATAAAAACTTTTCGTTGATGCATTTCAACAAAATCTTTCATGATTTTGCGCCATCTGTATGCTACGTATGCAATCCGGATGACGACCAGAGACTTAAGGCTTGACACATGACTACGGTTTCTTATCTTTCGCTCATGAGGTCGGTTTGTATTATATTTACAGTACATTTTCTATTGAACTTGCTCCTTAACCGCAGTAGCAATTTTCTAGCAATAAGTCATAGCTGAAATTCGATAGGATCACGAACATCTACTCAAATCCGTCTCCCTAATTTCACGGTCGACCACCAGTATGAAATATGAGGGCATGCTGAAAGGTAATGCCTCCGAATATGAAATCTCTTACAGCTTTTCAAATAAAACAAGGTTTATTAACATCCGACATCTTTATTCCTTAGGGACACATATTTATTCCTCAATATAGTCACCGTGGGGACGAACACTTCCCTCCCAACGAGAGGCCAGTTTATTGACACAGTCACTGTAGAATGTTTCACATTGTTGACGGAGCCACGCCCTCACCATTGCTTGCACCGCTTCAGAACTATCAAAATGAAGTCCTCGTAAGAATTTGATGGGATCAAGTTAGGACTGCATGGAGAATGATCGGTGACAGTGAACCCAAGGCGTCGGATTGTTGCAGAAGTCAAACCGCTCATGTGTGGTCTAGCATTATCATGCAGGAGAGGGTGTTCCATGTGTGGACGAATTCTTAGAATTCGTGCTTACAGTTTTCTGAGCTATTCCTCACGCGCTGAAAAATTTACGTTAGATACCAACATGTTACACGCTGCCATTCGGAGCCCTTTAGCAGCAGGGAGTTATCAATTTGCGTCAGCGTCGCGGGAATGTCGGCCGGGTAATATGCTTGACATGTAATTCCTCAACCGATACGGATAACAGAATAAAAAATTCGGAAGCATTACTTTTCAGCACGCCCTTACTAGGCGTCAAGTACAGCGAGGTACCTTCTATTATGGTAGCAACAACATATTTTTATGTGTATAGACTGAAGTGGTGATTGAAAATTCGTACCAAGGCTGGGAATCGAACCGGGGTCTCCTAGTTACCAGGTGGGTGAACTAGCTATCAAGCCACCGTGGCACAGCGTTGGCACAACTGCACCGATTACACAGTTACGCCTCCCTACTCGATCAAAAATATCACTGCCGCCCCAGTCTACTTTAAATTCCTCCTTACACATGAACACTCACCGCTTCAGTCTATGTACGTAATATCATAACTGTATGAGATCAGTAAAGTCTCTGAAATTGTATCATTTCATCTGTAAAAGTTCCTGCGCTTGGATTTCAGGCTCGATCCCACGTTTACCTTCGATGCTGACGTGCTATTCCAGAACATAGAGAGCTTCGGCAATTCTTTTTGTGTGTAAGGTGGAGAATTTAAAGTAGACTGGTGTGGCAGTCAGAATTTGGATCGAGGAGGGAGGCATGCCAGGGTAGTCCGTGCAGTTTTGTGAACCGCTGTGTAAAGGTAGCTTACCGGCTTTTACACCTGCCTAGTAAGCAGGATACTCCGGTTCGATTCCCGACCTAGGTACGAATTTTCACTCTCCGCTTTAGTATGTATACATAATATCATGTCTGTGTGGGGCCAGTAAAGTCTCTGAAACTGTGTCATTACAAAACAATTTCATTGGATAGGAGTCTTCCTTCAGTGTAAGATTTTAAAGTCATGTCATTATTCTGTTATTTGGCTGTAATAAACGGAGAATAGACCTTTTACACAACGAACTGATTTCGGACATAGTGGCCACTGAACATTTTAGAATGGCCTTATGGATGAAGTCAGATGAACCTGTAAAAAGTATTGACTTTTGTTTTTTTATTGCAACAAAATAACAGAATTTTCAGAGATGCGTTGTAGAAAACCCGTTTTATACTGACTTAGGAGTTGACAGTATGAATGTGAATTGCTGCACTGTAGCCAACCAGTCGATATCTTAAAGTAACGCGTAATGGCAGGAACCGATCATGATCACTTGTAGGTTCTCATAGTTACGTAACAATTTATTTTACATGGTTAATCAACTATGTGGACAGAAAGACAAGTATCAACAAAAACAAGTGATCCGTGTGTGTGCCGTATTCGCTCTGCCGGCTGATGTGGCGAGCGGTTCTAGGCGCTTCAGTCTGGAACCGCGCGACCGCTATGGTCGCAGGTTCGAATCCTGCCTCGGGCATGGATGTGTGTGATGTCCTTAGGTTAGCTAGGTTTAAGTAGTTTTAAGTTCTAGGGGACTAATGACCTCAGATGTTAAGTCCCATAGTGCTCAGAGCCATTTGAACCATTTTTCATATTCGCTCTGTACTAATCAAATGCGCGTTCTAAAAATACGTCTCCAATATCTATGTGTCGTTTCAGAAATTATCCAACTTATTTTCTGGGTCAGTATGATGTCGCCTCACGTTTGCAGTGTCGCCGTGCGGTTCTAGGCGCTTCAGTCTGGAATCGCGTGACCGCTACGGTCGCAGGTTCGGATCCTGCCTTGGGCATGGATGTGTGTGATGTCCTTAGGTTAGTTAGGTTTAAGTAGTTCTAAGTTCTAGGGGACTGATGACCACAGATCTTAAGTCCCATAGAGCTCAGAGCCAGAGAGGGGTCTCACGTTTGAAACGAAATAATAGTGAAAGGACAAGCAAGAAGCCGGTAGATTATTTCTGTCAAGAGGTTACCATCAGAATTCTCAACATCTTAAACAGGTTCTTCTTCCCAGAATGAATTTTCACTCTGGAGCAAAAAGTGTGCTGATTTGAAATTTACTGGTGGTTTAAAAATGTTTGTCAGATACAGACTCGAACATGGGACATTTTCCGAGAGCAGACAGTGCTCTGTTGATCTTTCTTTCTTTTCCTACGGACTGAGCTACCCCAGAACGCCACACGACAATCCCTCACAGCTCTACCGTTGAAACGTCCCCTTAGAAAAATTATACATGACTGTGCTTAAACTGACACACAATATTTTTTAGCGCATCGCAATCTGACTTTCAGTAATCCCTACAAAAGAATGTTCCTGACTAAATTAACCTGTACATTTCACACATCACTTACCTCACAAAAATCTTCGTTACTCGAACTACTGCAATACAGCGATTGCCACTACTGCCAGCTAAATAAAAGATTCAATCTACTGATGGCACTGATAGGCATAGTTAGCAAAAGAAAGATTTTGATAGAGAACAAACAATGTATTTACCTTAATAGTGTTCAAAAGTCTTTATATATATATATATATATATATATATATATATATATATATATATATATATATATATATATATATATATATATATATATCACAGTTCATGACATCCAGTCTTACAAATTTACTGTCTCTGTCCAAAACTCCTCCATCTCACTCCCCACATCCACCACTGCTGGCGGCTCACCTCCAACTTTCGCAATGCTACCTGCTGTTAACAGCCAACTGCCCAACACTACGATAGCGACTATTGCAACAATGCCGACCAGCCTCAGACTGCTCACAGCACAGTCAGTGATTTTCATATAGAGCGCTACGTAGCGTTACCAATAAAAAAACCTAAACAGCCTACTTACATAGCCCCCATGCTCCCCACAAAACTTTTACCAATTGTTTTGGGCAGTGGCCAAATCAAATTTGAAAAAGTTATTCATAGTTACAATAACAAAGATATCAGATGCCCACACTCATTGATACATTGTTGGTCAAAAGCAAAAATTGTCCTCATAAAGACAGTTCTGATCATTTATCACAATAGTAATTACAGTTTTTTTCACAAAGTCTCATTAGTAAAAGAAATAGCGCACAGAAGTAGCGGATTTCCATGCAGTCTTGAAGAAGTAGTGTTGTCCTTCCAACAGAAAGACCTGACTGACTCTTGACATGCAGACAGGTAATGGGCCACAACAGAGCAAACCCACAGCAGAGTCAGTCGAAGTTGAAGAATATTGGTAGGTAGGTCATCACAGAGCAGACCACTGTAGTCTTGTTAGAGATTACGGTATTGGTGGGCCACCAGAGGAGCAGACCCACTGCAGTCCTTCTAGAAATAGTGGTATTGGTGGGCCATCAAAGATGCAGACCCACTGTAGTCCTTGTAGAAATAATGCTATTGGTGGGACATCAAGGATGCAGACCCACTGTAGTCCTTGTAGAGACGGCCAGCAGCCATTTGTTGCGACTGTGCAGGTGCACAATCACCATCGAAGAGTCTTGCAGACAATATAGCAAGTCCATAAACCAACACTTGTGCACTCACAAAGTTTTTGGAATTGTCCTTAGAACCAGCAATGCTGTTAACCAGTCCCTTGCTGAATTATCAACACACGTGCAAACACTAACAGTCCAAACTTCTCACATACTGTGCATATATTATGACCAACAGAAACGTGTGCAGTGAAATGATACTTAATTTGAAGAACTGGTGTCTATACAATTATAAATTTACAACATAAGAATACAATTACAAAGGTACAAAATACATCATTAAAGAAAATAACATTACAGACAACATTTGTAGTAGTACAGGCTTTACAAAAGAATAGAAATAAACATATACATCAGTGTTACAGGAATTATGACATAAGTAAATATATAAAAGATTGAGAATAGTTATCGAAACATTAATTTCACAGATGAGCATTGAAACAGAACAGAATTAATAATGTCTATAAACATCTTTACAAAGAAAATAACATAATATTAATGCAAATTATATTTCAGGATAACAGTATTCCTCATCATAGTGAATGTAGCTTAGTACTAGAAAAATTCTACAACATAAAACTTATTAGCTAAACACATAAAGACAGGAAAAACACAAATACACAAGAGTACACAAACACGTAGCAGAATAACACAGGAGGAAAGGACAGGGTTTGTTTTCAGTGTAACATTTGGTACTGCAGTACAACCCAAAACTTCATTCCATAGACGTTTCGTCTTATTTCAACATTTGTTTCCACCAAAAAAATCCTATCCAAGCATGCTTTCTGTACTTATATTTTCACATATTTCTTACATCTTTATTTATTTTCCATTATCTTACCTCAACATTTATTTCCAAGAAAATCCTACCTAAACCTGTTGTCCCTAAACCCTACTTTTTTGTTCATATCCTCTTTCAAAATACTTTTTTGGCCAAACCATTTTCTTATAGCTTCTCAATGTATTTCTTCCAATTCATCACAACTCGTTCTCTTATATAGCCTACCCCATCTTAAGCTAACTTAAATCTACTGAGCTCAGATGCTAAACTAAGGGACGAGGCAATGCAGCAGCACAAAACAATTAACACAAACAGCAATGACAAAAAAAAATGGAAATTGGCAAAGCAAGCAGCAGTATATCTAAATTAGCGAAGCAAATGCAACATTACAACTAATATAAGGCAATGTGCAGCTAATAAGAAAAATAAATCAGTAGTAAAACTGGCTTAACAGAGTAATACAAAGTGAAATTCAGTAGCACTATGCCTGGCAAACAGCAGCAGCAAATGTAATAACTTATATCTAAACATGACAAACCCACAAGCAGTAAAAATAGTACAGTAAAGACAACAATGCAGATAAGGCAAATGTATATTCGCATCTTAATGTCTATGTAATTAAAGTGGTGCACCACAAAAACTTATTCTACAAAAAATTACCAAGTACTTGAAAAGAAAATTATATATGCAGTCACTGTTATTAGTCCCTTCTTGTTCTTTCCTTTCCAAGTGCTCCTTTCTCCAAGAATGTGGATCATAAAATCATTATTTAATAGATCTTTTGACAGAAAGTGTTCACATTAGCAAATGCTTTTAATTTTATTTTATACAACCAATGCTGCAACACAGCTGGAAACCAGATATCAAATGAAATAAGCAACTATGTGAAGCAAAGCTTCAATAGCCATTTGGCATTTCATAAGTCAGTAGAAATTCTCTCAAGTCTCGTACAAAGACACTTGTCATAATCAGGTGTGCAGATGTAAGAATATTCCCATCAACTCATAAGCATATCAGCAAGTAGCACAAAGTATGTGCTCCACAGTACAATCATATGTTTCCAAGTAATAGCGTGTCATATTTGCAATGCTTTCTACAAAGGAATGTCAATAGCAGGTTTAATGGCGTCTTTTTTCTCCACCTAATGGCTTTTTCTCCAGGCAGCTGTCACAGCTGGCCGCTCACAACGCATTACGTCAAGGTCACTTGGCTTTCTTACCAAAATATTTATGACAGCAGTTTGCACTACAGCGACAGTCTCATATAAAAAAATTTCACAGGTCGAGAATTTGCGTTACAAATGTGTAGAAATAAAATCTTATAAATATAACAGTGTCCAAAAAATTTTCGTCGGCATTGTAATACATTCACGCATTTACACACATTTCATAACTCTTAAAGTACGGTTCTTGGTTTCCAACATCCTTTTTCACAAATCAGCGTCCCTAACCACTACTCATTATTCCTTACCTTATTACACATATACATATTCGTCGACATTCTTCAATATTTCATCATTATAAATATGTAGCATAATCAGATTCCAGATTAGCATCAGCTTATTGATCATAAACATACCTCAACAGCATAATACACATCGTCATCGTAAAAATAACATCATAAAACCTCAGTCAAAACTCAAAAATGTCGTAGCTTTCTGCAGTGATGTATAAAACCTAAAAAAATATTCTCTGCTCATTTCAATAGTGTCATCTGCCTCAAACGTACTTTAAAAATCATGATCCCTTACCAAATACGAGATTCAAAGCTCTCATAGTATCACAATGGTTCCGAAAAAATAGGAACGGTTCACACAGTGCAGACAAAATACAATTTCATAAATGTGAAATTATCCAACTGTGTAATTGCATAAACATGTGTCACTGACATAGTAAAAAAATTTTTTTTCTCTGTTAAATAATCAGATAGCTGGGTAATTCAGTGTTAGAGAAATATGGTACCGATATGTAAAGTTGTATAAGCAAATACCATATTAGCTGGGGGCTCCTTGTGCTTGCCAAACACATGGTACACAAAGTCAGTGTGTACCCCCCTGAGGATTAATGTAATTATAACCTCAGGTGTTACAGATTACAGCAATGGAATGAAATGTATCACGGAAACCTTTGTATCATTGTAATTCAAAAATGTTTAAAAATAAATATTTTAAGTACAAAATTAATCACTCAAATGCGTGTCCTGTAGCGCTAAATGTGCGTCTTGCTGTAAGATAATTCTGTGGAACTGTCGTAGTTATAGTCCTCTGTAAGCAAAGTTCTGCTGAAGTCAATGTACTCACCTCCTCATAAACAAAAGTGAAATGCTTTCGTATAGATATCTTAGTTATTACTCTTATTGCTGTGATGAAGAAAGTACTGTGCTGTAACGTATTGTTGTGCTACGGAAAAGGCTGTCTCATTGTAGCTATACCACAAAAGTTACTACTAAACCATGTTTTACTTTCCAGAAGAATTCAGAAAAACTGTGCAGATATAAAACAGATACAGCGCAAAAGCAGTACTATAAATTGTGTCACTCATTAGTAGCGTCGTGATATAATCGTGTAGCTCACTGTGTCATCTGGTACCTGTCAGAAAGTACTTTATATCCAAAATGTATTTTCGAGTAAACAAAAATGTTGCATTAAAATCCCATTATCAGTACCGGTACATGTTCTAAGTATGTGAGCCTTATAGTTGTTACGTAATCGTGCAACTAACAAGCAAGAATGTACACACACAATAACACTGTGTCGTCTGTTCACTATAACAATGCACTCGTAAATACTAAGTATGTTCCCTAGGTTCTAGACTGGACAGTTAACTTCTAAACATTGTTGCCTGTTAACAGTTTCTCAGTGTGACAAATTGTACTAGTAGCGTGAAGTGAAAAATTTTATGGCAAAGACTAAGTTAAAAAGCAGCTTATCTCTCAATAAACGGTTTACATGTGAAATGTGGTGCAATCCTTTACTCTTCCTACTATGCAGAGCTCCAGCTTCAACGGAATTATAATGTGGTATATGGTACATCGGTAAAGAATGCTCAAATTTTTCTCAAGGTTAGCGTCTATGTTATTTTTCTCTAAGCCAGCCGGCGCACGTGGCTGCCTGCGGTGCGTGTCATTGTCTGCTATCTGTTTGTTGGCGTGCGTCTTTTTTGGGATTAGGAGACCTAACTTCTACAGATTCACCTTGCCGAGAGGGCCCAGCCCTGTTTTAATCCCGCCAGTTCTGATGACATTCGGGTCTGTCGTTATGATTATATCATGTGTCGTCATGTCGGTAGTTCCTGTAGTTTCTTTCTTGTCGGTTAAATGGTGGAGAATTTCTCCCTGAATTATCACTGCACGGTGGGCCGTTGCATCTGAAGTTATTCTGTCTCCCATGATAATAATAGTTCTGGTTTCCATATTGTCTATTTCTATGATTGTCTCTGTCATATTCATTACTATGGAAGTGCGATCTTTCTCTGTAACTATTACTCTGCCAGTGGTTGTCGTATGGTTGGTGTCTGTTTTGTTCACGATTTGCGTTGTAAGAATAGCCTTGTTGTGAATAGTTATTGTTTCGTTCATCGCAGAATTGAGATGGATGTGACCTGTAGTTGTTGTGTTCCTGTTTTCGGGTCCCGCGATTATCAGCGTCGATTTCCAATTCTTGTAAGAGTCCCTGAAAAGCTTCAATGTCGTCTTTGCAACGTCCTGCCAAACTACTATGTCGTAAATGTTCAGGCAATTTGATTAAGCAAATGCGGATGAGTTCTGAGGGGCTGTATGGGTTTGACAGGTACTGATTCTTGTGCAACATGTCTTCGAAATAATTCACAAGACTGGAAAAATCAGATTGTTTGAAATGTTTCATCATTATGATGCTATGTTTTACTCGGTCTTGTGTAGCTTGAGACCAATATGCTGAGAGGAAGTCGTGATAAAATTCTCCTTCACTGTGACAATCGTGAATGACCGATCACATTCTTACAGCTGGTTCATTCACTAAACAGCCACACATAAATTCTAATCTGTGCTCTAATGACCAGTTGGGAGGAAAACAATGAGAGAATTGATGAAGCCACGCTTGTGGATGAATGTCGTTGCCAGAATTCTTAAATGTTTTGAATTTACGTGTAGTAATGAACAGCTTATAGTCAAAGTCATCATGTCGGCGAGTCGCATATCGGTCATTGTTACGTCGTTTCGGCGGTTCCATTTCAAAATTCGGTGCACCTTGCCAATTTCTTTCATAATTTCCGAAATGCGCTGTGTTATTATTTTGTGGCTGTTCCGTATTTCTATGTCCCTCCAGTATTGGACCGCGAGTGTCCTCTGAAATATGTAATTCTTGTATTACCTGCGTCAACTGATCTTGTACTTCCCGGATTTCTCTTTTGTACTGTGTATTGATTTGATTTTGATTTTGCTTGAATTTTCTAATTTGTTCATACTCTTTTGTGTCAGTGAAGGCTACGGGTCCTGTGTCATTAAGATCATCATCTATCTTTGTAGATAGGTTAGTGAACTGATCCGAAAGTTCGGCTACTTTATCCGATATTGAACAGATTTCCTCAGTGTGTTTTTCTGAACCAAGTTTCAGAGTGTCCGTTTGTGTTGAAATCGTATCTACTGTGTCCTTTAAGCTTTCCTGAGTTTTTGCAAGTTGCGTAACCGAATCGATAGATGCAACTGAGTTAGTTTTAGCTTGCAAGGTGTCGTGATTTTCATGAACAATAGTCTGTAGTTCTTTTATGGCTGCTTCGTGATTCTGTAATGCATTTTCATGACATGAAAAAAAAGGTTGAAAATGCTCACAAATTTGTGTTTTTACGTCATTACAGACTTTTTGATATTTCGATTCGATTTTAAGTAACTCAGCAGTTAAACCTTCACGTGTTTGTTCAAGCGTTTGTTCCAGTGAGTCTAACTTTTGAAGCTGTTGCTGTGTTTGTCTCTGATTTTGTTCCATCGTGTCTAACTTTTGAAGATTTTGTTCCATTTGTTTCTGATTTTGTTCAAGCGTTGTGTTTAACTTTTGTAGCCTTTGTCCCATTTGTTGCATTAACTGTAATAACAATGCACTGGTGTCTGAAACATGTTCCTCAGTGCTATTCAGCAGTGTATTTGAACCGGGAATATTCGCAATTTGAAAAGCAAAAAATGTGTCCTGACTTATTTGAGAAAACGATGAGGACGCAGTACCTGAATCTACAGTACTTGCAAGATTGTGTCCTGTCAGCTCGGATTTCTGCGGCGAGCTGTTGCCGATTGATCGATCAATAATGCTTCCCTGTTCACTAATTGCTTCACTGTCCACACCATTATTTGCAGCCCACTCCATTCCCCTATGCACAATTACCAAATTACTACTTTGAACATTAGTTAATTCATTACACGGTGGTACTAACACACAGCTTTCGTCTTCACTGTCATTTTTCAGTTTCCTTTGGAGCCTAGTGTTACATTTTTCACACGCCATTATTGTCACAATGTTTCACACGATAACACAGAAAAGCACAGTTTGAAGAGCAAAATAAGAATAAACATAAGCATAGCACTGAAAATAATATCTAGTTAATTGCAAGCGCAGCTGCGAAATACTTGGTGCAAATATGCATGCATGCCACAACCGTTTTACTGTACAACAATTAAAAACTACAACTACAAAGTAGATTCTCTCTACAATTACGCGCTAGGAATAAACAATAGCTACACTAATTACACAAACTACAAGAAAAAATCAGAATATTCCAGTGAGGTATCCTCGGCTAAGGATCGACATATGAAACGTCCCCTTAGAAAAATTATACATGACTGCTTAAACTGACACTCAATAAATTTTTTAGCGCAACGCAATCTGACTTTCAATAATCCCTACAAAAGAATGGCCCTGACTAAATTAACCTATACGTTTCACAAATCACTTACCTCACAAAAATCTTCGTTACTCGAACTACTGCAATACAGCGAGCGCCACTACTGCCAGTTAAATAAAAGATTCAAACTACTGATGGCACTAACTACTGATAGGCATAGTTAGCAAAAGAAAGATTTTGATAGAGAACAAACAATGTATTTACCTTAATAGTGTTCAAAAGTCTTAATATATATATATATATATATATATATATATATATATATATATATATATATATATATATCAGTTCATGACATCCAGTCTTACAAATTTACTGTCTCTGTCCAAAACTCCTCCATCTCACTCCCCACATCCACCACTGTTGGCGGCTCACCTCCAACTGCCGCAACGCTACGCGCTGTTAACAACCAACAGCCCCACACTACAATAGCGATTATTGCAAAAATGGCGACCAGCCTCAGACTGCACACAGCACAGTCAGTGATTTTCATATAGAGCGCCATGTGGCGTTACCAATAAAAAAACCTAAACAGCCTACTTACACAGTATATTGTCTCTTATCTTCCTAACTTTACAGAATTTCTCAAAAATTTTCAAATGTCTGTGAAATGTTATGAGACTTAACTGCTAAGTTTATCAGTCCCTAAGCTTACACACTACTTAACCTAAATTATCCTAAGGACAAACACACAAACCCATGCCCGAGGGAGGACTCGAACCTCCGCCGGGACCACAGAAGTTCTCCTGCATATCCAGTGGGTCTTATACTTCTGGTAATACGGATTTTATGGAGACATGGCTTCACCATAGCGTAGGCGGCTATTTCCTGAATGAGTTCTCCGTACGCAGTCGAATATGCCAAGCAAGACACACTACCCGAAATATCATTTTTTTCCAGTACATTCAATGTAAACACATTCCTCACATTATGGAGCCAGCACCAGCTTACAAAGTGTCTTGTTGACAGCTTGGGTCCACGGCTTTCTGGAGCCTGCACCACACTCGAACCATACCATAAGGTCTTACCTCTCGATTACGTCCCATAAACGTTCGATGAGATTCATGTTGGGAGATCTGGCTGGCCAAATCATTCGTTTGAATTGTCCAGAATGTTCTTCAAACCAATCGCGAGCAGTTGTGGCCCGGCGACGTGGCTTATTGTCATCCATAAAAATTCCACCGTTGTTTGGGAACATGAAATTTATGAGTGGCTGCAAATGGTCTCCAAGTTGCCGAACATAACCATTTCCAGTCAATGAGGGGTTCGCACCACACTACATCATTATGGGGCCAATGATTGGTTCGCTCCACACTACATCATTCTACAGCCACCACCAGTTTACACAGTGCCTTGCTGAAAATTTGGATCCATGGCTTCGAGGGATCTGCGCCACATTCGGTCTCTACATCAACTCTTATCAACTGAAACTGAGACCCTTCTGACCAGGCCACGATTTCCAGTCGTCTAGGAACCATGCAAAGCCGGCCGTTGTGACCAAGCAGTCCTAGGCGCCTCAGTCCGGAACCACGCGACCGCAACGATCGCAGGTTCGAATCCTGCCTCGGGCATGGATGTGTGTGATGTCCTTAGGTTAGTTAGGTTTAAGTAGTTCTAATTTCTAGGGAACTGATGACCTCAGATGTTAAGTCCCATAGTGCTCAGAGCCATTTCAACCATTTGAACCATGCCAAAGGTTTCCAGTCGCCTAGTTCCAATCGAAATGTTCACGAGCCCAGGAGAGGTAGTGCAGGCGAGGCCTTGCTGTTACCAAAGGCAGTCGCGTCGGCCGCCTGCTGCCACAGCCCATTAACACCAATTTTCGCTGCACTGTCCTAAGGATTTCGTTCGTCGTACGCCCACATTGATTTCTGTGGTTATTTCAGGCAGTGTTCCACGTCTGTTTGCACTGACAACTCTATGCAAATGCCGCTGCTCTCGGTTGTTTAGTGAAGGCCGTCAGTCACTGCTTGTCCGTGGTAACATCTAATTCCTGAAATCTGGTATTCTCGGCACAGTCTTGGCACTGTGGATCTCGCAGCATTGAATTCCCATGCGTCCAGCTCCAACTACCATTCCGCATTCAACGTCTGTTAATTTCCTTCGTGAGGCCGCAAACTCGTCGGAAAACTTTTCATATGCATCACCTTAGCACAAATGACAACTTTGCCAATTCACTGCCCTTTTATAACCTGAGAAAGCGATACTATCGCTATCTGTTAATGTGCGTACCGCTGTCCCGTAACTCTAAGTGTAAGGTGTGAGGTACAGATGGAAATAAGGCTGGCAGGACGTGTCGCGTGTCGTGCTTGGATAGCTCAGTCAAGAGAGCTGATGATGCTGAGCAAATGCTTCAGAAGACAAAATAGCTAAGGTCGTCAGTCTCTTTATTCGCGCCCCCCCCCCTCCCCTCCCCAGGACAGCGTAATCGTATCCTGCCTGCTTAGTGCAGAGTAACTCCTGTGTGCAAAAGTCAGGAAGTGTTATAAATATTTGCTCAGCATGTATCTGAGGTAGGCATGGGAACCAGCCAGGAATTAATCTAGCAGAATGTGGGACACCGCCTTTAAAGCAAATCGAGTGTGGCCAACACACCACCCCTTCGTCGTTAATCCGCCGGCACGACTGTCTGTCGCCGAAGATGCCGCATTAACAGGCTCGGCTACCCGGACGCGTGTCGGTAGCGCAATTGCCCGCGAAAGGCAAAATTCCCAGACTCCAGTCCCACTCCGCCACACAGTTTTAATCCGTAGGAAGTTTCTGAATTCTTCTTTTTGATTGTTTTGCTGCATTTAAAACAATGACTCATAAATTACGAAAGCATTGTGAAACAATTGAGTGGAGAAAGTGCACGTAGGAGAGAGATGAAAAGTAAACTGTAATCGAAGACTTCCCTACAAAGATGCCATGGCAGATTGTATACTGAGGGATCTGAAGTATGCATTGTTGGTACTACAACCCCTCTTCTAAACTCAAACAATAAAGAAATTCCCGCCTCAAAAGAATGTTGACCTCACAAAAGATGTCCAGTATCCGTTAATAAGTGTATTGCTTACTGCTACAGTTCTTTGTGTATTGTTCTGCCACTGCTGCAGCTACAGCTGTCAGTTATGTTACTGTTCCTAATGACTGCTTCGATATATTTCACTTGAAGTAGCATATTTCTTGCACTAATGTACTCCATCGATTTTTCAGTATATTAGTGCCAATATGGGAAATACTGTAAAGGTGTAGTAACGAATGCATTTCCCCGCAGGTACCTGTACTGGCAGCGCCTGGACGGTCCGTTTAGCAAGCCTCCCACCTGGGGTTCGCTGCCGCCTCTTCAAGTGGCAGCCGCCAACATACGTAACTATAACTCTCTGATGTATTTTGTGATAAGCGGGAGAGCAGCTACGTTGCTGTTAATTAAGGGGAAAATAGTTGATGTAATGGAAACACTTATTTTAGCAGTATACCAGAGAAGGCCGAAATACTGAATTCAGTCTTCCGAAACTGTTTCACTGCGGGCCGGCCGAGGTGGCCGAGCTGTTCTAGGCGCTACGGTCTGGTACCGCGCGACCGCTATGGTCGCAGGTTCGAATCCTGCCTCGTGCATGGATGTGTGTGATGTGCTTAGGCAAGTTAGGTTTAAGTAGTTCTGAGTTCTAGGGAACTGATGACCTCAGAAGTTAAGTCCTATAGTGCTCATTTGAACCATTTTTTTTTGTTTTTTTTGTTTCACTGCGGAAGATTGTAACGCGGTCCCCCAAGCTGCGTATTGGACACTGCCTTTTTAGCCATCGTCATTTGATAAGTGCCGCTATCTCACCACTTTGTACACATTGCGCTCAAGTTTTAACTGTCCGCCAATTCTTGATGGAACGCCCATTTTTGTAACCGTTTACGTTCCCTCTTGCGTTTGCCGTCTGAGTTATCAGTCGTTTTAGGAAATGACGAGCGGGCTGTCGGCTGCGTTTTACTTTTTATCCGCCAAAGCAATATGGCGAAGGCCATTTAATTTTTAGATTTTGGACCTCCGTTTCAGTATGGTGTCTTTTTTAGCCCTTTTTCCACGTGCCTGTTTTTAGCTGTCTTCTATTCAGTCAATTAGAACTGACGTAGAGTCGTTTTTTAACTCCTCTCTGTCTTCGTGTTCTATAGTTTTGACTTGGGAGCATTTGACCCCAGCTGTTTCTTGCGCCCTAAAGCCAAACAAAACCAAAACCTTTCAATCATCATACGAACGTCGAGCTGATAGACAATGACATATCTGATCACCGAACAGAAAAGCAGCTACATCCGCTTAATAGTGGAAAGGCAAGAGGACCATATAACATACTTGTCAGATTCTAGAGAGATTATGTGAAAGAACTTGCTCCCTTCTAACAGCAGGTAATTGTAAGTACTTGGAGCATCGAAGGGTACCTAGAAACTGGAAAAAGGAGCAGAATATTCCTGTTTTAAGAAGAGTCGTAGGACAGGTGCTCTTAGTTAGAGGCCTGTATCGTTGACGCCAGTCTGTTTTAGAATTACGAAAAGTGTTCTATGCTCATGTAGCGTGGAACTAAATCTCCAATGTAAAAATCCACATGGTTTCCGCGAACAAAGGTATTATGAAATTTCCTCCATGAGATCCACAGCGCTGTAGACATCGGATCGCAAGTGGATGCTGTGTTCCTTGACGTTACGAAGGCATTTGACACATCGGACCCAATTTGCAACTGGATTCAAGACTCCCTTGCAGACACAGCTCAGTACGTCGTTCTTAACGCAACAAAATCGACTGCAGTAAATGTAATCAGAGGGATTCAGTTACTGTTCACAATGTATATAACTGGTCTAACAGAGTGCGTCTCTGATGCTTCGGTTATCTGTGAGAAGGTGCCAATGCCAGGAGGCAGTAACGATCTGCAGGAAGACCTACAGACGATTGATGAATTGTGCAGGAACTAATACTTGACCCTGAACGTAAATAAATGTAACATATGGGCCCATACATAGGAAAGTAAATGCGCTACTGTACAATTACTTTATTGATGACAAATTTCTGGAAACATTACCCATCGTAAAATACCTAGGAGTGTCTATCCGGAGCGACCTTAAGTGGAATGACCACACATAACAAACAGTAGGAAAAACAGATGCGTGACTGAGAATCACCGGGAGAATCTTAAGAGAATAAAATCCACAACAGCCGGGCGGTGTGGCCGAGCGGTTCTAGGCACTTCAGTCTGAAACCGCGCGACCGCTACGGTCGCAGGTTCGAATCCTGCCTCGGGCATGGATGTGTGTGATGTCCTTAGGTTAGTTAGGTTTAAGTAGTTCTACGTGCTCAGAGATATTTGAAGCATTTTTGAATAAAATCCACCGACTGAAGAAGTGGCTTACAAGGCACTTGTTCGATCTATTCTTGATTATTATTCTCCAGTCTGGGGTCAATACCAGGTACAGCTGATAAAAAGATAAAGAGGACGCTATGAGGAGTGGTGCATTTCGTCACGGGGTCGTATAGTCGGAACGAGAGCGTTACTGAGATTCTGAAAAAACTCCAGTGGCAGGCACTACAAGAGAGGCGTTGTGCATAACGGAGATATTTTGTATTGAAAATTCGAGGGAGTACTTCCCGGGAAGGGTCGGACGAGATTTTAATTCCTTCCAAATATGTCTCGCGAAATGACTACAACGAGAAAATTAGAGAAATGACAACTAATACCGAGGCTTACGAACACTCGTTCTTCCCACGCGCTATTCGCGAATGGAACAGGGAAGGAGGGATCAGTTAGAGGTACCAGAAGTACTGTCTGCCACGCTCCAGGTGAGGTGACTTGCCGAGTACTGATGTAGTGTATATGCAGATGTTTCAATAAGCATGTAACCTGTGACTCATTCTCAATTTCGTAATCTCGCTTAGTGCTAGTTGTAATCTAAGATCTGCATCTAAAGTATTGTATGAAAACCATTGTGATGTGCATGGTGAAGGGTTCTTCCCACTAAACCACGTATTAGGCTCCCTCCCGTTTCATTCGCATAACAGGTGCGGCAAGAATGATTGCTTAAATGTCTCTGTGTGCTTTGTAATTAATTTAATCTTATCTTCCCAGTCACTACGGGAGAGTATGTAGGGGTGTGAAATACATTCATAGATTCCTTACTTAAAATTGTTTTTGGAAACTCTTTAAGTAGGCTTTCTCGGGATAGTCGCCATATTGCTTCATTAGCCTATCAGTTCAGTTTCTTCAACACCTCAGTGACGCCCTACTGTGGTTCAAACGGACCTGCACTCACACTTGCTGCCTTCATTTGTACACGTCTTAAGTAGCATTGGTCACATTCATTGATCAATATTTTAGGTTGTGCCGCACTAGTATTTTGCAAGCAATCATTCATTGAATTTTCATAGTAAACCACCAATGAACTGATGTCTGCCACCTGCGATACTTTCCATTGAGCCTATGTGATCATTTCAATTCATATCCCTACAAATTGTTTCAGCCAGATATTTTCTTGAGTTTACTGATTAAATTTGTTATCCCACTGATATTGTAGTCAAAGGATGCTACTTTTTTTCATTCTGTGAACTGCATAATTTTACTTTTCTGAACATTTAAAGCCACTTGTCAAATTTTTGTAGCGCTTTAAAAACTTACCAGTATCTGACTAATTATGTATGTCGCCTTTTTCAGACAGTACTTCGTTATAGATAACTACGCCACCCGGAAAATGTTTAAGGATACTGTTAATATTGTCTGTCATATCATTAATGTACGACATTAACAATAAGGTTCCTAGTACACTTTCATAGACACACCCGATATTTCTCCGACATTTGTCGATGATTCTCCAAAGTTGCATGCTGCGTCATTCCCACGCCAAAAACTCACATTTCGGAGGAAGTCGATCCAAATCCCCGCCCGACTATTCAGATTTAGGTTTTCCGTGATATCCTGGAATTACCCCAGGCAAATACTGGGAAGGTTTCTTTGAAAAGACCATTATCGATTTTCTTTCCAATCCTTCCCCATTCCGAGCTTACGTCCCGTCTCTAATGACCGCAAGAAATGCTCACCCTAGTTACAAATTTTCATTTGATATTCGGTGTGATGGCACTTTTGATACTGAGTGTGTAACACACCCGGGGGATACAAATGGTGGGGGTCCCATAAACTGGTTGTCGCTCCTTGAGCGTGCGCCCTGTCCACACCACGTACCTGATACTTCCGTGTCAGTTGTATTGTTATGCTCCACACTGCTGCTGGCTTGCCTGAAATTATGTACCTAAAATATGCAAGCGGGTTTAGGGGAGCCACTCAACATTAAACACAACACTGTCCTACGTCTGGTATGAACAACTATATTCAGAGACGATAAGAAAGTGGCAGGTGGTACTGTTTACATTCTAAGTGTTTATGTCAGTTAACATTCTTGATGGTTATCTGTCCACAATATCAGTTGGACGAGCGTACACTTAACCGACACGACACGGGTGACTGTTGACGATGCGGAAGCCGAATAATCGAACGAAAGTTCTTACGCCCGTCACGCATACGCAGATATCTGGTACTAGTCCTCCTTGACACTAGTAATAATATAACACTCTTCATAATGTTAACTTTTCAGTTCTCACACTTGTACGAGCGTGCGCGTAACCGTCCCGGCGCGGCTGATTGTTGATGATGCGCAAACGCGATGACCGAACGCACGTTCTCACACTCGCTACAAGACACTGGCACTTGATTGCTCTCTTTTGTGGTAGACTATATTGCTGATTGACAGTAGTTCATTCTGGGAGGCCGAACAGGGCGAGGATGATTGTTGTTGTACGGTACAACACGCAACGAGCGGATACACAAATACTTTATCGGCGGCACTGCTCATATTTAATTACGTCTTACTCACCTTTCTCTGAATCCACTTCCATATTTCATCAGTTCACTGTAATAGCACTTGCAGTAACACTTGAACTTAATCCACTCCCATATTTCATTACTTCACTGTAATAGCACTTGTAGCAACACTTGAACTTCCATAATAATGCCTTTCCCACGGACAGCTACCCACAACACAACATAACAAAACTCTGCAAAATGCAGCCGCTCGCAAATATACTCCGTAACCAAAACCAGCGATATTACAACACGCTTACATGTGTTAGTATTGTTTACCGAATGATGTCAAGAAGCACTTCATCTAACTGAAAGCCTAAATCCATTGCGTGATTCTTCACAGAATGGTTACGTTATGGGTAGTAATAGCTGCATTGCTTGTTCAGGTGGATTGTGTTTCATCGATATCGATTACAGTCGCTATAATATAGTTTTGAGTGCTACTTAATTCCAATTGATTGAGCAGCAATTAATTTGCGTTACATTTAAATCGAGCGTTTCGCATTGATTACTTGATACTGCAAAGGAGAGATTAATTTTCTGATGAACAACGCAATGATATTCTAATAATTTAACTGGTTTTTCGTTCCATCTGTGGCAGAGAGACTCCCTTGAGTGATGGGAAAGGCACAGTTGCAAGCAGGGTCAAAGACCTTATCTCAAGGAAAATGTAATTATGAACTAATTTATTTTCCTACTGAAAATCTCTAATGTTTATATAATTCTTTGGTCTCTAATATACATACTGAGTTATTTAAACCAAAGATTTTATAACTTTTCATAACATTTGTTACTAACAGAAGTAACAATCCAAAAACGCAACTGTTGGCTGGTAAGGTATAGTAAATGGCACTACATTGGCAGGGTGGACAAAACGAAGATATTAATGGGAAAAGGAGCAGTTTGGTTATTTATTCATTCTTCCCACCTATGCAATTATCATCCGAATCTGTGTCATTCACTTTGAAACACAGGTGAGAAATGAAGTGCTCTTTATCATCTTCAACTTCGGGTATATGTACCTCACAACTTTTTGGGATATACTTTTCATGGAAAAGTTTGATACACAGGGAGCAGCCTGATATTTATGGCACACATATAACAAAGACGGTGATTACAGGTTTTCATACTTTCTGCGCCAATTTCTGGATAGTTATTAGCAGGCCTAATTACATGTTAAGATCCGTTCTTTTCTTTCTTGGCGCACTCTTTCTTCAGTTCCTTCTTTCCATCTCTTATCGGTTTCCTCTCTGGTTTCGCTTTACACAACAAAAGGAAGTCGTTATATTTGTCGCTCTCCTTTTCTCGTAGGTGATTCAGGTCAAGCCAGAATTTCATGTTATTGTGGAGAGTATGTATGCTTTTCAGGAGTATCAAACATCTTGAGTTTCACTGGTAGGGTGCTTTGATTTGGCGTAGAGACATCTCCCATTCTGTCAGAATTTACACCTCCTGATAAAGTGGCTTCTTCTCTTTCGGTTGCACTGTTTAGTGTTACAGTACGGTCCTCTTCCCCTCTGGCTGTAAAAGGCACAGATGGAAATTGGCTAACTTCACTCATATTTGGACCTTTATCAGTGCTCCCGAGGACGGTGATGGTGGTTTCATTAGCAGTACTGACAGATGACTGTTTCTGTTGCTCAGTCGCTAGTCCGTCTTCTTGAACTGTAGGTGATACAGTTTGTGAGATGCTTTTATTAAGTACTTCATTTCACATAAAGAGAATGTAAAATTCATTGCTATGTTACAATGTACGTTCATTTTCTATGTTGGGAAACTTTGTAATAACTCATCTAACAATATTACTGAAAGTTTCAAAATCTAACTGGCGTACTTCGCCCTTTTCGTTTACTTTTGTTGTCACACGTTCGACTTTTGAACTGCCGTGAAATTTTGTGAAATTCACTGCGTCTGAATTCCGAGGGACTAGACCAAAGGCCCGGAAACATTTCTTTGGGGTCTCCGGTTTCATAAGCTTGTCTAAGACATGCTTCAAGAGGGGACAGAATTGACCCTTAGTAAGGTCTTTTCAGGATGATTATTCCGCCATTCAACAACTCCTCCGCCCCTGTTTAACTGAGCTAAATGCTGTTACGTCTTCAGTTTATAGAATGTGGGTGGCATTAGGACAAAGAGCTACATGTACAATACCAAGCTGGAAGCAGAAATCACCACTCACCTGACACTTAAGGCGACTCTTACTGCCTTCAACGTAGAGTGTTACTGGAGTTTTGATATTATTGTGTTGATAAATGGGGCAAATATATTGCCAATATACTCACAGAAGACTTCGGCTCTCTTCCAGCCACTCTCGCTACGATCAGTCTGGATCAGAACGCAGAACATCGGCAGCAATCCTTTGATACAGAAAAATTACCATTTATGGGACAATCAGACCTGGTGCAGAGAAGGAAAACGTAACTGCATTCTTAGTCTTTCCTCTTTCAGTTTCATAGACATTTTACTTCCATTTGGTCCCAGAACTTTGCTGTTTGTTAGATTTCATGAAAAAGATGTATCATCACCGTTAAATGCTCTAGCTGGATACTGTAATATATCAAAATGACCTTCGTCCTTAACGTATTGACAAATTCATGAGAATCAGTTACGAATATCTTTCTCGCCCACACAGCTACTAGCTGCCATCACAGCCTTATTATTCCTGTATGTTATCTATGAGCGTCTCGGAAGAAACGCTCGATACCATTTAACTCCTGGTGTATTGTTTTTGAAAGGATTTTCCGTCTCGTTCATCTCTAGTAAATCCTTTAAGCTCAGGTTGATATCTCGCACACGTCTGGGAAAACCCTTATTGCAGGCTTGGATTATCCATTTCATCAGAGTATTTTCTTCTTTTTCTGAAAGAATTGGCTGCGGTCCTCGCTTTGTTTTTATAACATCCAGTTTCATATGAAACTGTCACTCTCGGGATGTTGTATTTTTTGACCGCAGCGTTTTTTTAAAGACCATTATTTACATCTTTACCTGCAGAATTTAGATCTTCAGACAGGTATCTCTGCTTCTTAGATGACATCTTATATGTTGAGAATGCCTGTAAAGAAAATATTTTATTTAATTCCGCAGTAAATAAATTACAAACTTCAGTAACGTCAATAAATGTAAGACCTACTTCATAGTTCTTTGGCCAACAATGCCAACAACTGTCACAGATACTTAACAGTTTATTGGCACCCAAGAAAACAACTGCAGTGGTAGAAGGGAATTCAGTTTCAAATATATAAAAATGCTTATTTAGGTCAGGGAAAACATATACAAAAAACTTAATACGAACCAGACACTTATAGTATTTTGCATAGGTTGCTAGAACGAAGCAGAATATGGTTACGGTTGTTGGCACCCAGCAGTGGGGTTTTATCTGAGATTAAAAACTTGAAAACGTTATTCAGAATTAATTGGAAGAAACTCTACTATTAATTACAGGCTACACAAGAAAACCTTTAAAAGTCATTAATATCAACACCAACAATGTTGTAATATTCAGAGACACCAATAATAGAAAGATGGAGAGAAACGAGACATAAAACAGTGTAGGCAACATTATAAGAAACATTTTCCTTAATTAGAGCACCCAGTGTACAACATATTTACCTTAAAATAAAGAAGCACAGGATAAACCGCCGACAACTGTCACATGGCCAAGAACTGAACATTGCGCCCTATATGTAGGGCGGAGTGCTCTTCTTTGGAACACCTTTCAGACGTTCGTCTGTAGCCAGTCTTGCAACGGAAGTCCATTATATCTTCTTACTCCATTTTCAGTGATAGCATTCACTTGTATCTGTGTTGCAGTCTTTTCCTGAAATCACAGAAATTCTCTGAAAAGCCAAGGTTTAGTTTCCAAATGTGGAAACTGTTCCTAGGTTCAACATGATGATGTTGTACCTAGGAACAAATATTCTGTTCAAATTTAAAAGTGATGCATTCGATAAAACCTTGGCAATACTGTATATAATAGTTGGTGTGCTACATTATTAGTCTACTACCCACCAATAATCAGTAGCTGAAATCAAAATTAAGGAGGAATATTATCAAAAACCAGTAAAAACATTTGGTAGTAGAAGCTATGGGAAGCAAACACAAGGTTCCAGTTTCAATAAAGGGACAATTACTAGCCGGCCGCGGTGGTCTCGCGGCTCTAGGCGCGCAGTCCGGAACCGCGCGATTGCTACGGTCGCAGGTTCGAATCCTGCCTCGGGCATGGTTGTGTGTGATGTCTTTAGGTTAGTTAGGTTTAAGTAGTTCTAATTTCTAGGGGACTGATGACCACAGCTGTTAAGTCCCATAGTGCTCAGAGCCATTTGAACCATTTTTGACAATTACTATCACATCAATGAAACTGGACTGATCTAAATGGTTCAAATGGCTCTGAGCACTATGGGACTCAACTGCTGAGGTCATTAGTCCCCTAGAACTTAGAACTAGTTAAACCTAACTAACCTAAGGACATCACAAACATCCATGCCCGAGGCAGGATTCGAACCTGCGACCGTAGCGGTCTTGCGGTTCCAGACTGCAGCGCCTTTAACCGCACGGCCACTTCGGCCGGCTGGACTGATCTAAACATATCACGTGTTTCATGGTACAAGACCTTTCGTTTCAAGGTGCAAGATGGTGCACGACCGACTTAAAGTGGCT
Source organism: Schistocerca serialis cubense (assembly GCF_023864345.2). Taxonomy (NCBI): domain Eukaryota; kingdom Metazoa; phylum Arthropoda; class Insecta; order Orthoptera; family Acrididae; genus Schistocerca; species Schistocerca serialis. The sequence continues at coordinate 174,770,055 of NC_064642.1, forward strand.
TAACCGTCTCGGATTTAGGTAACAACTTTCAAAAATATGTAGTATTATAGTTACCAAAACCTTTCTGACTGAAGAATTAACAACAGCCTACAAATAGCTTTGTTCGCGTCCGCAGTCGAGCGGTCAGCATGGCTGACTGCCCTGTGGGATACGCGGGTTCGATCCTGTTATCTCCAAGGATTTTTCAACGGTGGGAGGACTGATACGGGGCGCACTCAACCTCGTGAGGCCAACTAACGAGCTGCTCAACCGATTAGTAGCGGTTCAAAGGTCAAGAAACCCGACAACTTCCCGGTCGTCGTCTGGTGGCTAGGGTTGCTGCCTGTGGATCACGGGGTCGCGGGTTCGATTCCCGGCTGGGTTGGGAATTTTCTCTGCCCGGGGACTGGGTGTTCGTGTTGTCCTCATCATTTCATCGTTATCATCATCATTCGTGACAGTGGCAAGACTGGATTGTATAAAAATTGGACTTGTAAAAATTGACACTTTGTACGGGCGGCGAAAATCGCGCACTGGAGCACCCCACAAAGTAAACATCGTCATCACCATCATCATCATCGTCCGGGTGAGCGGTGGACTGACAGCATGCATCTCCGTACCGCGTCCGATGACGTCACTGTCCGAGGATAACCCGGCGGTCGTACAGTCCCGAATGGCCCATCTAGGGCCAGAACGCGGAACTTAACTACTTATTCCATATACCTTCAGTATAGGGTGCTCATAAACAGTCTGAAAAGCTTGTAAGGGTGTTACGGCGTAGGTTTTGTTGAGAAATAATTCGTAAGAAAACAATTCGATGCGTTGTACTGTTACGGATTTACTTGGCATAGAAGTCAGTACTTGCAGATTCAAGCAGCCTGCCAAACGTGTTCTTCGTTTGGCTTCCTCAAAACGAGCAATAGCAGCTTTTTCTCACGTAGCTCAAATTTATCACTTCCGAAAAGAGCACATTTCAACTTGTGTTGCTCATGTGAACAAGATGTAACTCACAGACGCACAGATGTCTGTGCATTACCACATTTTAGCTTGTGGAAGTACTTGAATTTATGTGCGCAACGAACTGATTGGCTTACGCCAGTGCTAATTTAATCGGAAAGGACGCAACGTGTCGATTTGTCTGCGTAATAACAACTTCTAAGCTACCCTGCAGCTTTCCAGACTATTTGTGATCACCCTGTATATCACACAGCTCTTATATACTATCGAATCACGCTGAGATGACCGCCTCTCAAAAGCTTGTGTAATCACCTTTCGAAGCAGCGAGATGTGCAGGAGGAGTGGCAGTGAGGTTCTGGAAGGTACCAACAGGGATGTGGAGCCATGCCAACTCCAGTGTCGTGCCGGTCTGTGATAGGTTTCTCGGTTGAGGATCCATGACGCGAACAGGCCGACGGAAGTGGCCTCACGAATTCTCGATCGGGTTTAAATCCGGAGAGTTTGGCGTAGGATAGACTCATCCTGGTGCTCTTCGAACCATGCACGTACACCGTGAACTGTGTGAAACGTTGTATTGTCCTGCTACATGCCATCTTCACGATGAAAAACGAACTTATGTAGAGGCTGACATGGTCCCCAAGAATAGGCGCATACTTGTGTTGATCCATTCTGCCTTCCAGAATGGCGACATCGATCAGGAAATGACACGAAAACAATCGCCAGACCATGAAGCTCCCTCCTGGCCCTTGTAGACGATCCACGTCGTATATGCCAGCGATTATGTGTTCGGTCCAGCAGAAAAATGTGATTCATCTGAAAAGTGCACCTGTCGCCACTCAGTGGCCAATCATCTGCGGCACTGGCGTGCAAATTTCAGGCTTCGTCGCCGGTGAACAGCGGTTAGCACGCGTGCATGACAAGCGGCTGCCCATACGGCTCTCTGGAACCAAGATCCATTCCCCAATTTCCTGCCTGACAGTAGCTGACGATGTCATCGTGGACCCTACTGCTATCTCCAACACCTTCGGCCGCCATTTTGCGGAAGTTTCGAGCTCTTCCCACTATCAACCTGCCGTCATCCGTCGGAAACGAGTGGAGGGCGCTCGGGCGATACCTTTCTTTTCTCAGAATCGTGAGTGCTACAATGCCGCCTTTACTATGAGAGAGCCAGATCATGCTCTCAGTTCATCCCGATCCTCCGCCCCAGGCCCAGACGCTATCCACATTCAGCTGTTGCAGCACCTTTCTCTTGCGGGCAAACACTTTCTGCTTAACATGTACAGCAACATCGGGGCTGGAGGCTCGCTTCCTGGACGCTGGCGCATTCTGGAAACATCCCCCAGGCTGTGGCTAAGCCATGTCTCCGCAACATCCTTTCTTTCAGGAGTGCTAGTTCTGCTTGGTTCGCAGGAGAGCTTCTGTAAAGTTTAGAAGGTAGGAGACGAGGTACTGGCAGAAGTAAAAGCTGTGAGTACCGGGCGTGAGTCGTGCTTCGGAAGCTCAGATGGTAGAGCACTTGCCCGCGAAAGGCAAAGGTCCCGAGTTTGAGTCTCGGTCGGGCACACAGTTTTAATCTGCCAGGAAGTTCCATATCAGCGCACACTCCGCTGCAGAGTGAAAATCTCATTCCAGAATCTATATGTTACTGGATACGAATTGTTATGGCCGCTTTTTGCAGTTAACGTGCTATTAACCACTAATTCTCGAGATATATCTGACTCATTAATATTTTAATATTCGCTGGCAATGGAATACGAATTTTTGTGCGGTTTTCTCAAGTATATTATCGTGTGGAGCTTACTATGAATATCCCAGTATGATGTGGTTTGGATCTCCATTGTCTAATGGGTTCAAAAATGGTTCAAATGGCTCTGAGCACTATGGGACTTAACTTCTGTGGTCAGCAGTCCCCTAGAACTTAGAACTACTTAAACCTAACTAACCTAAGGACATCACACACATCCATGCCCGAGGCAGGATTCGAACCCGCGACCGTAGCAGTCGCGCGGTTCCGGACTGGGCGCCTTAACCGCGAGACCACCGCGGCCGGCGTCTAATGGGTGATCACTGTATATGGAAGTGTCTTTCGCACCAATACTCTTAAAGATACACAGAGAAACATAGTGTTTCCAAACTTACAAGGATAATTGGTATCACATATACCCTCGGAATACTCTTTTTGGTTGTATAATTGTCTTGATGGTGTGGTGCTCATGACTAACGGACACCTAAACCCTTTTTCCTGTAGCGATATTTGCCACTACTATGAATAATACTGGTATGCCTCTTTCCTTGAAACGTGGAGAAAGTTGGTGTATGGAAGCTGTATAATTAATGGATTTCCGTGTGTGATATATTTTACGACGGCATCTGCTAATTTTCTTCGTAGAATACGTGAGTAGTTCCTTTAACCGCATTAGATTAACTACGGTATTTTATTTCTTGGTTTTCATGATTAATTCCTTTCATCAGACTTTCACTTAAAATCCTCTAATTGGCCCAGAGCTATTCTCAGGTCGTTCAGAATTAAGGTTTTTTATTCCAAACCTCTTTGTTTCTTTAACTGCGGTTACCTCTGCAGTATGAACACTACTTACCAGTGTTAATGAAAATAATTTAAACTGTCTTGCTGTTTGCAACACAGGAGAGTAGCAAATGCAAGCAATATTCTAGTCTGTTATAATGTGTGTGTGTGTGTGTGTGTGTGTGTGTGTGTGTGTGTGTGTGCACACGCGCCTGCTTCAAGGGCTCACAACTGGTTTCAACAAATTGTTACGTTTTTTAAATGACAATTGTATGTTTTCTCCGTGGTAATGAAAAACACAGGTACAATTATGGTAGACGTTTTCATTGTTCTAAATCTCGTACCTTATGAAATACGTGGACTTTAAATTATAGCAACGAAGCTTCAGTACAGTTCAGGCAACCGGCATTACGGTATTAGAACACTACGGTAGAAACTGTGACACCATTTCCATTATTTAAACTGTAAGTATTCCAGAAGGGTTAGAGCAGTAAAACATGCCTGCTATCAACGATTGTACCTCTAGTTTTCATTTCCGTAGCAAAAACATACATATGTCATTTAAAAAAAGTAACTTTGTGTTGAAAGTGATGGTTGCTTACATTTAGGGTTTGTGAATTCCTGTCCCTTGTGTGAGCTCCTGACATAGGTACATATCTGCCCAATAACACTTTTGTACATTTTGCTTCATTTCGGAAATGTATGAAGTAGCAAAGTTATGAGGGGGTAACCTACTGGCATCCGATGTCAGATAGTTATTTACACCTTTATTCCCGTTTTACTGCTAGTCGTACTGAGATAGGTAAAGAGCATAAGGTAGACAGACCGCTGTTTATAATATGTGGCACTTCCGCAAGCAAAAATAAATGACATCAGATCTACTCGTTCTCTCTAGTAACTGAAGCCGTAAAGGAAATTAATTTTATTGTAAGCCAAAAATGAATTTGATCTCAGAAATATCAAATACGCAGATTCGAATTATCTTCGAAACAAAAGTGGTCGTACACCGTCCTAATTATTGATCTTTCCAGAGAGAAATTTGAAACACTAAATACTATACTTTTTATCAGTAATAATTCTTTTCTCTTCAGATGCAAATTTAATTTACATAATAGGTATTACATTCATTGGTTGAGGTCCGGTTTCCTACAAAGAAGTCTAATTTATGAAGTTAAGTAATCAATCTCATTTAGTCAGTGAACCGTTGGAAGTACCTTTAAGTTGGCTGGTCGCAGAAAGGAACAAAGACAGAGTGGGAATGAAACATGGCGGAATTTTTCTTTTATATTTTATGACCGAGAGGTAGTGTAGGACCGAAAGACGACAAAGGGTTTGAAATTCGCGCTCTTAGCGCCTCTGAAATATCACGCGGCAGCTAACACTGATAAAAAACATTGCGAATTTGCAAACACGATACGATAGATTACATGTTTCACAATCAGTACTAATGCCTAACAACATTCGCCCCTCCTGTATCAAAGGAAACGTGAATGTGTTTGTAATAATGGTGTCCGTTTGCTTTCTTCTAGGTATTCTCTTCCTGTCAAAAGCTGAGCTTTGTGCCATGAAAGGATGATTAATTAGCACGGCTTTTTGAAGCAGAAGATTTTTAGCTAGTACGAGGAAGGGTCATGAAGCTTTAATTATCACCTTGAAAGTAGGTCACGTAATTCATTTTTTGTTTGTTTGCACGTCCACACTGAAATTCTCGTGCCATCGCACCGTAGCGAGCCAGTAAAGGATCGAAAATAAAATGAAACTGCCCATCGTCACGAGTTTCTTCTAGGTCATATTTCAGTCTTTACGAAGTTCTCTCTTACGTACTGCACTTTATCAATGGTTTGTGCCATTCTGTTTTGACTCTAGTAGCGCCGTGCAACCGAACTGTGATGTGGGTTTGCAGTGTTTACAGTGTGTACCAGGACTACAGACACATATCTGAGGGAAAAAAAGCCCTTTCGGTGGAATAATTAGAACTTCTTCAGTCACAACCTCTCGTAGTTCTGTTCGCTTGTGAAGAGCCACTTTTTTGGTGTCTCGTTCTCAACTAGATTGTTGTTAAATTAGTATTCAATTAGCATTCAGTAAATACATCAACATCTATACCCCGCGTGCGGGGAACTTTGTGTGCTATTGTTCCAGTCCTGAATGGTTCTGGGGAAACGATTTCCGGTAAGTCTCCGTGCGGGTTGGAATTTTACCCTCATGGTTTTTTCGTGAAGTACACGTATTGGGAAGCAATACACTGGTTGACTTTTCTACGAACGTGAGCTCTCAAAATTTTAATCGTAAACCACATTTTGATACGCCACGTCTGCCTCTGATGGTATCCACGATGCTTTCGCACTTCCGAAACGAACCTGTAAAGATACGGACTGCTCTTCTCTGAATATTCTCTACTCCCTATATCAGTCTTATCGGTGCTGACCCCAGATTGGCGAGAAAAATTCAAGTACGGGGCGAAGGAGAGTTCTGTAAGCTGTTTCCTTTATGGGTAAACAACATATCCTGAGGATTTTGCCAACGAATCTCAGTCTCTCTTCGGAGAAGAAAAATTTCTTAGCCAAGATCGCAATTAAACACTGTACTGTGAATGACCGGTTTCGGTAAAACTATGTTACCATTGTCAGATCTTCATATAGGTTATTATAAACATCTTGTGCCAGATGCACACAAAATCTTACCATTAAATCTCCAAATGCACAACATATGACATGACAGATACATAAGACAATAAGTGTCTGGCGCATATGTTAGATCGGTTACTGCTACTACTATGGCAGGTTATAAAGATTTAAGTGTTTCTGAACGTGGTGTTATAGTCGGCGCACGAGCGTTGGGACACAGCATCTCCGAGGTAGCGATGGAGTCGAAATTTTCCGTACGACCATTTCACGAGCGTACAGAGATTAGGAATAGGAATCCGCTAAAACATCAGATCTCCGACGTCACTGCGGCCGGGATAGATCCCGCAAGGACGGAACCAACGACGACTCAAGAGAATCGTACAACGTGACACAAGTCCAGCCCTTCCGCAAATTGCTGCAGATTTCAGTGCTGGGCCAGCAACAAGTGTCAGCGTGAGAACCATTCAACGAAACATCGTCGATATGGGCTTTCGGAGGCGAAGGCCACTAGTGTACCCTAGATGGCTACGCGACATAAAGCTTTACGTCTCGCCTGGGCCTGTCAACACCGACATTTGACTGTTGATGACTGGAAACATGTTGCCTGGTCGGACGAGTCTCGTTTCAAATTGCTATGAGCGGATGGACATGTTCGGGTATGAGTCCATGGACGTCGGGCAACTTACTCCGTCGGAGACTCGAGTCCTCCTTCGGGCATGGGTGTGTGTGTTCTCCTTAGCGTAAGTTAGTTTAAGTTAGATTAAGTAGTGTGTAAGCCTAGGGACCGATGACCTCAGCAGTTTGGTCCCATAGAATTTACCACAAAAAAAAAATCCAAGGACGTTGCATGTCAGCATGGGACTGTTCAAGCTGGTGGAGGCTCTGTTATGGTGTGGGGCGTGTGCAGTTGGTGTGATATGGGACCCCTGATACGTCTACTACGACTCTGACACGTGACACGTACGTAAGTATCCTGATCACCTGCATCCATTCATGTCCATTGCTCATTCTGACGGACTTGGACAATTCCAACAGGACAGTGCGACACCCCACACGTCTAGAATTGCTATAGAGTGGATCCAGGAACGCCCTTTTGACTTTAAGCACTCCGATGGCCACAAAAATCCCCAGACTTTAACTTTAATGAGCATATATGGGATACCTTGCAATGTGATGTTCAGAAGAGCTCTCCACCCCGTCGTATTCTTACCGATTTATGGACAGCCCTGCAGGATTTATGGCGTGAGTTCCCACCAACACCATTTCAGACATTAGTCGAGTCCATTCTACGTCGTGTTGCGACACTTCTGCATGCTCGCGGGGCCCTACACGATATTAGGCAGATGTACCAGTTTCTTTGGCTCTGCAGTGTATAATAAACTGTACGAAGAGCTGATGATGGTATCATAGCTTTACCGGAACCGGTCATCCACAATACAGTGTTTCAATCCGATCTTGTCTAAGAAGTTAACCTTCTACTAAGAAAGTAAATACAGATCGCCCCTTCATATTCAGTACGAGTAAACTAATGAATCTCAGTCTGGCATTCAACTTACCTCTGACTTTTTTTATGTGGTCATTCCATTTTAAGTAGCTCCTTACGCATATTCTCTGATTTTTAATCTATGTGACTGCTTCCAATGATTGTTTTGCAATCGGTTAATCATACAGTCATGGGTAGTTCTACCTATTGATGGGCAGTACTCTACTTTTTTTATGTAAATGGTCAACGGCCAATCCCGGCACGATGTGTCGAACCCATGTAGATCTGGCGGTTTCCAGTGATTAAGGGTGGCAGTGTGGTACTAATGTGCACGGCTCACTTTCCCCCTTTGGCTGTCGAACTTACTTGGAACAGCTTCGCCGATCTTCTCTCAGGATAACAGGCGGCGATATTCTGCTCAGCTTCTTCTCCGAAGAATAGAAGATACTCTGGAGGAATTTTCTATACTTTAAAATAACTCGATACACTCGAGATTGCTTTGATCACTGTATTTTCATGACACGTAGCAGTTTTCATGGACTAAATATTTCTCGTAAGATCGACACCTTCCGGACCGACAGACTCTATTACAATCATCTTTCAATACATACAATTCATAAATCTCTCCAAGCTTAACAAGACAACAGTCCCGAATTTACGGCAGTAAGTGAGAGAACGAAAAATAGTATCATCTTTCAACAACCTTAAAATGTTTATACCAACAATGTTTTTTAATTTCACAGTGTACGATGCGTTTACTCCATGGGCGATACGTGTAACTTCTCAGGCGGACTAGTTGGCTACTTGCTCGCACCGATCGCCCGTCCGATATACGCCCGTCCTATACACACATAACTGTGGGGCAGTAGTTCTACTTTACCACCCTTATCTCTAAAATAACGTGTGTTCGAGACGGTGAAAATTCGAGTGACTCTAGAATTTTCTCCGAAATTCTCGAGGTACTACAAGGTCTTCCTGCATTTTGCCAAAATTTTCTAGCAATGCAGTTTAGCCGCATAGAACAGAATCGTCCGGAAAAGCGTCGTGAAGTTTCTGACGTTATTCACTAGGTAATTCATCTACGGGCTGCAGCAGAAAAATGAAGAGATAAACTTAGAGAGGTACTAGAGGGTATCTCGAGGGATTAATTGAGGATAAGAAACCGTTTCCAGAAGCGTCATCCGACGACGCTACAGACCGTCGAAATAACAGGCGCTGGCGCATGGCACCAGGCCACCCCTGGGCAGAAAATGTGACTTTGTAAGCCGACGAACCATAGGCGGACATGTTGCCATGTTGCCTATTATTCAGTGATCGCGAATGATTGCTACGACAGCCAGTGGAGAAGAGGGAGCTAGTTGCCGCGTAGGCAGGCGTTGTCTCCTATGGATACGATGATCTGTTGCCTTGGTGGATGAAGGTTTCGAACCCGGGCTTCCTTCTGCAGTTTATTTTTCTCCTGGGATCTTCTAAAATCTCCTGTGTTTCTCGGTATACAGGAAAACGATAAACTGCAGACTGAAACCCGTGTCCGAAACCGTCACCCGTCAAGGTGACAGAGCACCGCACTCATCTACATCTACATTATCCATAGGAGACAAGGCCTATCTAGGCAGCAGCTAACCCAATCTTCTCCACTGGCGATCGTGGCAATGAGTCGCGATCGCTGAATACCACTGCAAAACGTTCCGCCTATGGTCCAACGCCTTGCAAAGTGACGCTCGCTGCTAGCGACTGTAGCTTCTACACCCTGTAGCGCTGTAGCATGACGTTTCAGGACACACGTTCCTGTCCTCGATTTGTTCCTCAAGGCACTCTCTCCAACCCGTGAAAATTAGTCACAACATTTGTGGTACACCCTGTGTAATGTGAAAAGTGATGGCCCTTGTGGTGTCACCGCCAGACACCACACTTGCTAGGTGGTAACTTAAATCGGCCGCGGTGCATTTAGTACATGTCGGACCCGCGTGTCGCCACTGTGTGATCGCAGACCGAGCGCCACCACAAGGCGGGTCTCGAGATACGGACTAGCACTCGCCCAGTTGTACGACGACTTTGCTAGCGACTACACTGACGAAGCCCTTCTCTCATTTGCCGAGAGACAGTTAGAATAGCCTTCAGCTAAGTCAATGGCTACGACCTAGCAAGGCGCCATTAGCCTTACATAGTTTGATAGTTATCGTATGAAATGTCTCATCACGAACGTTGTAAACCAATGACGGATTAAAATTTAAGTATAATAGCAGCTACGTACTTTTCTTGCTACCATTCATTACGTATCCTGTTTCAGACCTCTATCTAGCCTAAGTGAGATTACGCGTGCCTTTCGGCTACTTCAGTGTGGCGTAGCAGTCTTGTTACGCCACAACAGTCCTATAACACTGCCTTGGGGTATGCCCCTAAGTCACTTTTACGTCCGAAGATTTCTCACCGTTAAGAATGACTTTCTATATTCTGCTTGCAAGAAATTCTCCAGTCCAGTCAGACATATGATCTGATATTCCATAGGCTCGTATTTTGTTCATCAGGTGACAGTGTGGAACTATATCGTACACCTTCTGGAAGCCAAGAAGACAGTATAAACCTGGGCGCAGGTAGGACTACTTGCTACTTTCTGGGTCTTGTGGAAGGACAGAGCGAGCTGGGCTTCACTGATCGTTGTTTTCAGAATCCATGGTGATTCCTCCACGTGAGATTTTAGGTCTCCAGAAATGTCATAATGCACGATCGTAAAACGTGTTCCAAAGTTCTACAACAGACCTAAGTAGGAGATATAGGCCTATAGCTTCAGGCGTCTGTTCGAGGACTCTCTCGAAAATGTAAATGACCCGAGCTTTTTTCCATTAAGAAGGAAGCATTCGCTCCTCCAGCGACCTAGGCTACGCCGATGTTAGAGGAGCTGCAAGTTCTTCCCCACACCCAATGTTGAATCATATTGGTAAGCCCATCAGGACCGACTGCCTTTCTTCTGTGAACAATTTCAGTTGATTCTCTATCCCGCGTTCAGTTATTTCGGTGTGTGTTATTGTGACGTTCTTACAACGATTTTAGGGAGGAATCGCATTATTGCGAGCCTCCTCTCTGAAACACTTTTGGTCAAAAGAATTTAGCATTTCAGCGTTCTCTGTAGCATCCTCCACGTCGATGCCATTGTGGTCACAGAGCGTCTCATAGCTTCGATTCAATATGACTAAAATTTATTATGATTGCCTGTGAGACTGGTTGATACAATGTTACTTTCGGATTCGTTGAATGGTTCACACAACGCTCTCCTTACCGTAGCTCTCCCTTCATATTATTAGTCCAAGAAGTTATTTTGTATAACCCTGAACACAAGGCAAAAAGGACTATGCTTGGCAGTATATCAGACTGGATAAATCCGTTACGTGTATGGAGACTTTTGCCACGTTGCATTTAACTGCGGATTTTGGGTTTTAGAGTGACGCCTTCGAACGCTTTGACTGCCGGCAGCGCGCGGTTACGGCGTAACGGATCCGTGCTGCCGTGAGGTGGACGACTTCCTGAGCATGCAGCCGGTGCCCAAGTCTGGAGCCTTCTGCTACGTCGCCGTTTCGGGGGACGTGCTGCGCGGTTGCAGCTCCACCGGCCCCAGCTCGATCTGCTCCTCGACCAACATCTCATAGCTCCACCGCCGCTCTGTCCACTGCACCGTGTCTTCGTTTCGTGCTTTGTTATCACAAACTGTAACAACGATCAATAAAAATCTTAAAGGTTAGTGGTTAGTAGTCCATTCTGTGCTGACCGCCGCAAACCATCGACTTTTTCCCGCTGTGGGTGGCTTACAAGGTTTGGTAAAAATGTAAATGCCGTGTGGCTACGGCCTCCCGTTGGCTAGACCGTTTCGCCTGGTGCAAGCCTTCCAAGTTGACGCCGCTTCGGCGAGCTGCGTGTCGATAGGGATGAAATGATGACGATAAGGACAACACAACACCCACTCCCTGAGCGGAGAAAATCTCCGACACAGCCGGGAATCGAACCCACGCCGTTAGGTACGACATTACGCCGCGTTGACCACTCAGCTATCATGGGCGGACAGGAGGTTTGGTTTTGAAAGGTAAGCCTAGCAGATGTCGCACTCCTTACAGCGGCTCCAGCACCATGCCAAGGAGGTGATCTTTTGCTTGGTACCTGGCCACATCGGGATATGGTTAAACGACATGGCCGACAAAACAGCCAAGGAAGCAAATCGGGATGGTGTTGTCCCGTCAACGTCCCATCCGGTTGCATGCCGCCATCTCGTTTTCCGACAGACGCATCATGCGTCAGTGGGAGACTGAATGGTTGCAGATGACGGAAAACAAACTGCGGTCGCTCAGATTGATCACACAGTCATGGTGGACTTAATGTCGGCCATTAGCCTGGAGGTAGGTTCTGCTTACCAGGCTGTGCATCGGACATTGCCCTGTAACATATGACTTCCTCCTGTGGCGGGAGGATCCACCACTCTGTGAGATTTGTGGTTTGCCACTTTCACTTCAGCATATTTTGGCAGTGTGTGTCCTACATACTGATATCAGGGCAGCCCTCAGCCTCGATGGAGATCTGACCACCATCCTCTCCAAAACTGATTCCAATGTGACAAGTTGTGAAGTTTCGTGAACTTGTGGCGGTACGCCACATAATGTGATAAAAATGATTTTAAATAACTTCGCCAATATACCAAAACTGGCGTCCTAACGAAATATGTTAATGTGTGAACTTTCAAAGATATAAATATTATCTGTTCTCAGAAAATGACAAAGACTAATTAATTAATATTATTTGCCAATGTAATTGCAATCTGTTTTTTTTTTTTTTTTTTTCAAAAGATCCCTTCTCTTCCCTTGTTTTTCGTACTGTAAGAAGCCGTTTTGTGACGAGGCACGAAAACGTGTGTTTCATGTAATATTTACCCTGATAATAATCAAATATTACTAAGAAGTGTTGACAACTTTTATATGCACCAGCTCCTATATTCATGAGATGGCAAAAGTAATTTCTTTGTACAAATTTTATGGGCCAATATTGGTGCAGAGGTCGGCGCCATTGTTCTAAATGATAACGGCTCAGACTCGTGATAAATATCTTAATATCCTCAAATTTTGACAAGTAAAAATAAATGTAAATTACTCTTGATTAGCTGTACTTCCTTTGCAACAATAAAAGTAATCAGTATTTTCAATCATGAATCATATTTGAGTAAGCAGAGTTCAGTAAATTTTTCGATCCTCGCTTAACGGAACCTCCTTAGCCGAGCATTTATACAAATATAAATGTAATTAACGAAAATCAATTTCAATAGTAAACACACTCATATGTCTGGAAGTTCATCTGCATACTGGACCCCAAGTTTAGCATTGCTTTGACCTCTGTAAGTTCGTTTACACGCTAGACCACAAGTTTCACACCACGAGATTGAAAAAAAAGTCGTATGCTTGAGCCACAGCACTACCTTTAGTAATAAATGTGTGTGGTGACGTCTTTTAACATAAAAACATCGTGTCAGATAAATTAACTGCGAGAAGCACCACATCTGAGTCGCTGACGTAAATAATTTTCCAGTTGTTAAGCAGGCACAATAACATTAACTAAAATTTTCGTAATATATAAAAACCAATACATAAAGTACCACCACAAACTGTCAGGCCTCATCCCCAAATGGGTGAGGAAGGCAGGCAGATTTCAATGCATTATAAACTGCTCCGAGTGTAAGGGACAGCCTTCGTCCCAACTCGTTGAGACTGGCATGCTGACTTTTCGTTAGGGCGCTGGTGACCATGACGTTGAGCACCCCTGACTTAGGTGAAGTCATCGTCGTCATCTAATATCTGGATGCAGTCCAATATAAGGACTGTGGAAACTTATGACTAAAAAATTATCCACCAATTACAATTACTCTGATCTATTCCGATAAATCTTTTTACAAAACAAATGACAAACTGTGGCAACATTATCATGATAAGGCCTTGGCATAAATCAGGCAAAACGGTTGGGAGGAAAAGTGGTGTGCTGTAACATCCCAAATATGGAACCCATAGTGAAAGCCCTTTGGTAGTAAAAGAAATAGCAAAATTAGTTGTCCGGACATTGACGGGAGCTACTGACAACAAAATTAACACTATTGCAAGTTTGACTAACAGGAATACTATGTAACTAATAACGTTTACTATAAAGAAAGGACTAAATGAAAGACTATCAAATGATACGAAGCCTGAAACTTTAAATAAATAATTCAAAATATGCTTTACGAAGGTTAAAGCCGAGACCATAAATATATCAGAGATAACATTTATCCAAGAAGAGAGTTGTAGCCGCATCTAGCTGTAAGTTTGCTGCGGCTACAAGGTAACACTGCAATAGAGATGTTAATTCAGTCTCTCTTGTAGACGTCGCCATAGTAGTTTATCTCTGGAATTACGTCGTATTAGTTGTCGACTTAACACCATAGCGACGCCATGACGACGCTACATTAATAAATCAACATCTTTGCAAAACTATGATGTGGCATCGGCTTGAGTGATGGACTTTATAATTCAAGATATCCTATTATCTGTGTCTGAACACTCACACGCAAACCGGGCATAAGAACTACAGTTATCAAGTTCGCGTAAGTTTAACAGCCTGTCGCGAACACGCGAAGCATTTTTGGTTAATTGTTTCAGATCAAGGGAGTTGTTGCGGTACCGAGTGGTGCAGTCACTCTGGGTTCGAAGTAAAGTAGACCGACAGACTTCGAACACCAGTGCTTCAGTTTTAAACAAGGGGTGCTTACACATTCCGGCGTGCTGCTCCATCGACACGCTGATATCAGTCTAAGGGAGTTAGCGTCTGAAACTAATCAACCAAGCGAGGAGTTTGTTTCTAACAATTACAGATCCGAGTCGTGGCGATTGACGGGTGCTGTTCCATGTCAACCAGACTGGGACAACCATCACCACCGAGCCGACACAAATAAAACGCCACATCGCACAAGTGAATTAATTGGAATTACGAAGTGCTCAGTGATTGTCTTGATGTTAATTGAAAACAGACATTACATCAGAAGGGAATTCGTCACACCTGTGGTACGTGTTGAAAAGAGACTGGTCATTGGAGTTAAAATACAGTTCTTTGGTGTGAAGCTTGAAGTAGCAAAATTAAAGTGTTCCTACACATTGTCTGGTTGTTGCGGCGGAATCTAACCATAGTGTTGCAGGTGGCGGCTGAAGCGGCTGTATAATCAATAATAAGCGGAACCGACTACCCTCGCCTGCTGCTGATTGAGGATCAGCTTGAAATTTTTCTCGTTCCCGAATACATCAGTTCATGCAGCGCATCAGGTCTGTGGAGTTGACGGTGGCTCTCAGTGAGGAATTCTGGCGGTGGACGCTCCCAAAAATCGTTCTGTAGTTCCTAGTATGATAAAAAAATTTAGGTTAAAGATATTTGAATTTTTTTTCGATTTTAATCTGATATATATATATATATATACATATATATATATATATATATATATATATATATATATATATATATATGTATATGGTGTGTTTCATACTAGAATGTCGTGTTCCCAGTTTGGCACAGCTTTGCCACAGGAAACACGAAAGCGGTCGAAGACGTCCGTCTTCTGGTCGACTCCTGATCGTTGTCAGGAGGAGGCTAGTTTTTGATTACGCAAAGGCTTCTATTATTTGGAAAAGAATAACACGGATTTCTTTACGTAATCAGTATCAAATTTATAATCACCTAAGGGACCTTTAACAATGAACAATAAAAAAATTGCATTTGCAAATGAAATCGTTAATAAATGGGACAGCTATGAGTTGTATAGAAGACAAGGAGCGGCCTTCTCTCTACGACCAGGATGCCGCAGTATTCTCTGCTGTAGTAAAGGCTGTTGGATATTTACTAAAATAATATGACATGGACGTAAAAAAAATAAAGGAAAAGAACAGAATAAGAAATCTGGTAAACACTTAAATATATTCAAACAATTCTCACTAGCAAATTAGGGCTTATTTATAAACAGTATAACTTACATAAGTACTTTTCTAACTGTATGGTGCGATCAGATTTCAGCCTGCCCTGTGCTGTCTCCTTGGTTCACGTTTTTGTCACAAATTACAGTCATTACTTTTCTCCTTCGTTAAAGACAATTCATGAATTGTTCAACACCTTCATAACAATAACTTGCCGATTTACAGTTTCGAACATAAATTACTTGAATTTTATTAATTAATAATGTTGTCTGCACTCTGGCAAGACCGCTCACTTTTATAGCTTAAAGTCGACCTTCTTTACATTTTCACATTACAAGCAGAAGTACGATAAAATCTGAAGATCTACAAAAGTTTTTACTGTCATCTTTTATTTAGACCGAAGCGGAACGCTCAGTTCAGCTTCTGTTAAAATGTTTCTTTGACTGCGCAATCGATGTAATAGGCGTCCGCGCTAGATGCGCATCTTTACAGTTACATAAATTATATAAAACAAATGTCTTTCAAAGAATAGGTCTCATTTCATAAGTTGATCATTTAATATACAGATAGGTGAATGCCTTTGCAAGGGTACTAACAGCGTTCATACTATGGAAATTCCAATAATATTACATCGCTTCCCGCGTGAGGAGTAATGATTCTGAAAGATCATTACGACTCACGCGCAATCGTAATATTATTGGATTCACGTACTTAGTGAATGAAGTATTAGGGATCTCTCTTCTTGTAGGGAGCAAAACTAACATAACATAAGGCATATAGAAGTATATGTTTCACACTAAGTCGTCAAAGCTACTCACAGTTGCATGATGCCATCATAAGTGTTGAAGGATTTAACATAGGTTCCTTTTTGCGCGTTCTCAAGAATTACTCTCATTCACTCAATAAAAACATTGAAATACTAACATAGATACAAATACAAATCAAATACACATACACCTACATACATACACAAATACTGACAAGAAGAAAAGAAATTTGATTACAGGTATTCATTTGAAGTATTGGTGCATTTCCGCCAATTTTGAACAGGACATAAAACTTTTATCAGTCTTTCTCGTAGCGACTTCACTCTTCACTTGGTGGTTCGGAGTATTTCTTATGCGCTCGGGTGATATTCACAGGGAATTCTTTCATCACCTTTCACTTTTCACTGCACTATAACTGGGGATCACCTTTTCACATTCTGGTGGAAAACACTGGGAATGTCACTATGTGAAGGGGGAAGTGATATTTCTTGACTCGACGATCCATCGGGTCATGTCGAGAATCAGGTAAGTTGATGACTGGTTCAATGACGAATGAGTCAGTTTGGTGGTTGTCTTAATCTCATTCCAATTCATGTTTCAGCACATGAAAATACAGAAAAAAATCTGTATTAGGACTTGCTCATTAACTAGCATCTTAATCTAAGGGAATATAGAGTAAGAATTTAAGACAATAAAAATTACTATGTACATATACACTATACATTATTCGTGGTTTGTGTCTACGTTTTATATTCTTTCGTTAGCAAACATTAGCAAAACACGTTTCGTCTTGTACAGGTCTTTCTTAAGCAATGTATTTAGCAATATTGCCGTAGCAATTTTCATAATTAAGGAATGTCATCATTAGTGTCCTTTTCATGAAAATGTAGTAAAATCGTGCGTAGTTTATCAACGTTTTATTATTTTTATGTCCATTTTCATCTCAAATCTGGAGCACGCTCGCGCCCGTTATGGAGAGGCATGCTTATTGTTGAGTATGGGCCGGCGAGCAGTTTCCTCAGTCACGTGGTAACGAACTGGCGGTTTAACAGCGTTGGCAGTCCGCATCCTGCACGAGGCAGGTAGTTCAGTGGCTACCAAACTTTTTTTTTTTTCAACTTGTCATTTTGTGGAATCGTGGGTACTGAAGCAGCTTGTCAAGGCGACATGGTCAACCTGGACGGTAAATTGACTGCACCAGCGACGAAGAACAGTCGTCGATGAAAATGACTACTATCACCTATTGCAGTGAGTACAATAGCTTGCCTATCCTTTGACTGATAGTCATTATATCGTCGTTGCAACGTGAGAATACTTGTAATGCTACTTTACGCGCGGAACATCACACGCAGCAATCCATATGTGTCCATATAGGTGTCTCTGTACCACAGAGTAACACAGGTAATGCTAAAATTACTTATCATAAAAGGATCATTTACAAAATATACATAGTTTTTTTTAACTACTGTCCAAGACCTAACGAAAGCCGTGTTTGCTATTCTGAATGGTGCCTCTGAAGCACGTTAGATTTTATATGTATTTTAAATCTGATTCTTTTCCTTTTCTTATTATTCTATAACAGCCTTTTTTAGTTTCTTTGTTCATTTACTCTGTTACATCAGTAATCAGTAAAATATACCCTCTTTGGCGTGCCGAACAGTTCACGTTCAAAACTTCATCTAACAGAAATCGGGAAAATTATTCATATTTCCTAGGATGCTTTTGCTCACAGCAAATCAGATTTACATCACGTTTCGATAAGTAACTGCAGATACGCATTAACCAACGAGCCACGACCGTCAATACACACAATATACACACGTCAAGTCTTTTAAACCAATTTCCAAATTTCTTCCCCTACGGGGTAAGGTAGAAAGGTAAGAATGCCAAAGAAGAAAACTACAATATGATAGTGCAAGGAAATGAAAGATACGAAGATAGATAATAGGTGCAATAACCAGTTTATCAAATTCATTCTTCGGCTCCACCGTTTTTAGCGTCATCCACGCGGCATAACTTAACTTCAGTATTAAAACGTCGCACAAATCCACCTCCAAAGCATCTTCAAATATACCTCAAAATCACGCCATGATGACACAGCAGAAGAACATAAGCAGATTATCTCAGTCCTCAACTAGGTATCTTAGTATCGAAGGTTTCTGTATGATACTCGTGACATAGGAATAGTCTCTCCAAGTTTCTCCAATACAAGACCTAATTATCATTATAAATGTTTATTTCGTGACTGGTTGACTCATAGTAATAAATAAATCAAAGTTGCTCTCCAGTTGCGAGTACCATTAGTCATTTCTTTGTACATTAACTATATGTTGCTGCTTATACTTGGTGTAATCTACAGATTACAGTGTATAAGTTTTGCATCGTACATGCTTCTAGCGACTTAAAATATCAATCCTTTGAAAGCTGAACTTAGGTTATTACTTCACATATACGGACATTCAGGTCTGAATGAGGGATTTAAAGAAACCCTTTACAACTTGGTAAAAAAGGAGATTTGCCATAACTTAAAACTAAAGCAGTAGGCGGCACTTCGGCACATCCCTTACTCAATTCAACGACTGCAGCCCTCTATTGCCCAAGAAACTTAAAACTACCTTAAAACTAAGGCAAATCCTATTTTCCAAATATGTAGAGTACCTTCTTCAATCACTTAATATCCTTCCAGCTCCATCATTACTTTGTGTCCACATTACTCAAATGATTACGTCACCTGCAGAATACATGTACATGCTGTTGACTCACATACTTTCTAAACAGATCACACTCTTGTTTCAAGTGGCAGCTTAAAATAATAAATGATATTTTTTTAATGTTTTTCATGGTACTTCTTTAGGTCTACATGGTGGTAAAGTCCTTTTATTCGTCCACTAACTGGATCTGCCAACACGTAACAACCAATATGTGGCTTCCTGACTATAACAAACGGTCCTTCGTATAGGTGTTGCCACTTACGATTTTCGTTGTACTGCTTCCTTGCGGGATTGCGGAACTGCAGAGGTGGTTTTACACTAGGTGCTGTGGGGCTTAACCTTCATGTCGAATACATAGTTGCCTATGATTCCAGGTTTCTTAGAAAACACATCGATAAATTGAGTCAACAGGTCGTATAGTTCCTTGCTTTGTCGGTCACCTAATCCGTCAGATTCATTAGCCTTCGTCAGTAATTCTTCATGTGTCGGTAATAAGCCAAAGTCTTCGTCCGCATCTCCTGACTCGTCTAAATAATTGAAATATTGTTGTCGAGATGTGAGCTTGCGGAACTTTACTTTATGTTCTTGGCTGGACAACTTAACTTTGGTCCTCATAAGTCGAATCACTATACTCTTGTTTCAAGTGGCAGCTTAAAATAATAAATGATATTTTTTTAATGTTTTTCATGGTACTTCTTTAGGTCTACATGGTGGTAAAGTCCTTTTATTCGTCCACTAACTGGATCTGCCAACACGTAACAACCAATATGTGGCTTCCTGACTATAACAAACGGTCCTTCGTATAGGTGTTGCCACTTACGATTTTCGTTGTACTGCTTCCTTGCGGGATTGCGGAACTGCAGAGGTGGTTTTACACTAGGTGCTGTGGGGCTTAACCTTCATGTCGAATACATAGTTGCCTATGATTCCAGGTTTCTTAGAAAACACATCGATAAATTGAGTCAACAGGTCGTATAGTTCCTTGCTTTGTCGGTCACCTAATCCGTCAGATTCATTAGCCTTCGTCAGTAATTCTTCATGTGTCGGTAATAAGCCAAAGTCTTCGTCCGCATCTCCTGACTCGTCTAAATAATTGAAATATTGTTGTCGAGATGTGAGCTTGCGGAACTTTACTTTATGTTCTTGGCTGGACAACTTAACTTTGGTCCTCATAAGTCGAATCACTATACTCTTATCACTGCATTTAAGAGTACATGTATCTCCATACAAATCTATGATGACACGATTCTTACGTAGAAACTCCATTCCTAGGAGGCAAGGTACTGACAGATTTTTAACAACTAGAAAAGTACATGGTACGGTGTCTGATGCAAATCTCACTGGTACATGAATTTGTAGCGTCACCTTTTGAACTAAAGAGCCTACAGCTCCGGATATGGTACACCCTTGTAATGGCAATGACAGAACTTTTGCTACAGAACACACCTTGTTATATACACATAAAGACAAAACATTGATATTGGCACCAGTATCTATTATAGCGACATGTGGTACATCATGAATATGAATCATAGTGGATGGCTGAACCTGGTTTTCCCATAAATCCTCACCATTCAAAACGTCGTTCTCCTTCAGCAAGTCATCACGTAAGTCACAGTCATTGTCATATCGTATAACGTTGATTTGCCCTCTAATGAAATCGCCTCCAACATGTTCCGCAGCTTCCCCAAGGAGGCACGAAAAAGAAGCTGCTTTTAGTTTTCTGCATGTTCATTAGATTGAATTTCGCTCACAATTACTTTTGAAGTACCGGGCGGTACGCTCGGTACTAAGTTTGCTTCCGTATTCAACCTAAGTTGCGAGCTATTTGCCGGAATTTCAGCCGAGATGGTGTGTGTTGGCTGGTTTTCTTGGGCATAATAGATGCGAGAATTTTGAGGTTCATGCTTTTGAACTTGATTGTTAGTAAAAGGTGGAGGACTATTCCTAAAGTTTGGAGCATATCGTTGTTTGTATTGCTTGGAAGGATCTGGAGCATTTCTCCCTTGAGAACAGTGCTGGAATCTAGGCTGGTTACCATATTGCTGTTGACTGTTGGTGTTAATCCAGCGTCCTTTTCCATTGAAATTATTATTGCTTTGGCGATCGTTATTGTAGTGATAGCGATCATTGTAATTAGCTGGTGAATTACCGTATTGCTGTTGTGTTGTCTGGTATATGGGGTGGTACTTGTTTTGATCCTGAAATTTATGTTTCTGCTTCCCGTTGTTGCGATAGTAGTTGTTATTATCACACGGAACGTCGTGTCCTTTACTGTTGTTGGGTTGGTATGACGTACCTGACTCTGCGCCTACACCGTGCGGCTGTGTAGTGTGCGGGCCAAGATTACAATTACTCCGCGCACTTGCACGCACGTCTTCTTGAATCATGTCAAGGTTGTCAAGTACTGACAGAAAAGCCTTCGTGTCGTCGTCACTGACATTTACTAACTTCTCCCTGATTGATACCGGTAGCTTTGACTTATGGATCATAATTACGTCCTTCGTGGAAATGGGCGTGTCCCAATATTGTATTTTTCGCAGGTATTTCTCAAAGTACCTGCGGAGACCAGCACTTCTCGTATTAAACGGTTCAGCATTATATACTTCCTTTCTAAGGCGTTGTTGTATGCCTGAACTCCAGAATTTGTTCAGAAATTGCTTTTCGAAGTCAGCGTAATTATTACATCTGTCAATTACTTCTGTTCCCCAGACAGAACCCTCTCCTTGAATGTAACCTACTATAAAGCGCATACGTTGATTGTCATCCCAACTCTCAGGAAAAACACCATTAAATGACTTCAAAAAAACCATTGGGTGGATGTTGCATTTCTCTGTCAGAAAAGGCTGGAACACACGGTGCTTGAGAACGCTTTCTTCTGTCATGAGCTCGACAAGAGTTACATGATCATTCTGGTTGCGTACTAACGGGTTCTTACTGCTATGACCATGTACAAGTGGAGAGAATTTTACAGATTATTATTGTATTCATGTTCTGAAGAAAGAAAGTGTGAATACTCACTTCTATTGTCATTAGGAAAATCATTGACTTGTTGTTTCAACTGCTCGATTTCCTCAGTGAGGTGTCGTTTCCACTCGGGAAGATCTCGGCGAAAAACTCTACGAATGTCTCCTAATTCACTGAGAAGCGTATCTCCTGATGTACCTGGAGTAGCTAACACTTCAACTGTGGCTGACTTAACGGTTTCTTTTAAGTCGTGTTGAACTTCGTTTTCTATGTACTGTTCCTCATATCGACCCATTCTACAAATTCTTTTCCTATCGTGGAACGTTCGTTTGCTGTAGCATCATTCATCCTCTTTTCAATGTTAATATCGGATAGCGCCTGTGTCAGGTCATTGACCTGGCCTTGCAGAATGATGACATTGTCTGCAAGCTTGTTTACTTTAGCTCCGACCTCAGCGGACTTTTTTGAAACTTCCGTTGTAACTGCCTGGCAACTTTCGATTAGTACTTTGATCTCTTTGTGCACGTTACCTACTGTGCTCTCACATGCATCTACCTTCTGCAGAATACCTTCTATCCTTTCATTAACTTTAGTACTTATTTCCGCGATATATTCCACCGTGACTGTCCTTATTCTTGCCTCTAAGTTGGCATCAATATTATCTAACCTATTTT
The DNA here is from genome assembly GCF_023864345.2 of Schistocerca serialis cubense. Lineage (NCBI taxonomy): Eukaryota > Metazoa > Arthropoda > Insecta > Orthoptera > Acrididae > Schistocerca > Schistocerca serialis. The sequence goes on from NC_064642.1 coordinate 174,792,705, forward strand.
TCATTGTACCAATGGTGGTATTTAGGTCAAACCATTTTCGCTCTGTCTCCCGTTCCTTTTCCCTTTCTTTTTGTTCCCTTTCTTGTCTATCTCCTTGTTTTTGTAATTTATAAGCTTCCCTTTCCCGTTTCTCCTGTTCTCTGTCACGTTGTTTTTGTAATTTATAAGCTTCCCTTTCCAGTTTCTCCTGTTCTCTTTCTTGAAAAAAAAAATTTTCATCATTTCAACCATCGAATTTTCTCCCGCTTGCTGTGACGATGATTGCTGTGACGGTACGTCACGCACACTATCATCATCTGCCGTTCTCTCCATTCGCGAATCGGTTCTGCCTGTTCCCGTTCGCGAACGAAGTGGGTATGACTTGACAACTGTGTCATCAACGTCATCCACGCTGTTTGTCGGCTTGCCTCTGTCATCTGACATGTTTATTTTCACGTTTGTGATGTAACTGCTGAAAGAAATCTTTCGCAGTACGCCGATCGTCAACTCTCAGATGCGCACGCTGCGGCGCTTCCTGGTAGTCAAACGTCACACCGCGGTAGCTGACAATTGCAGAGCTATATCGGGTTGAAGACAAGATGGCACCTAACTTTGAAAATAAGTGACAAACACCTACTAGACACTTAATCCTGCTATAATGGCATCCATCTTGTGTTCTTATCCGTAGCAACAATGAAGTTGCTAATAATGCTAACAAATAAACGTTGCATGAAGAGATGATCAGAAACGAATTCTAACTACGCAACGCTGCAAGGAAATATCAGCGATAGGATAAAATGAAGCAGTAAGGAAAGAAATTCCGGAAATCAGTTTTTTTTAATACAAGATGCGAGATTTTATGCGTAACGAAAACCGTACTTACATCAGTCGTTTTGCGCACTGCTATTATTTGTCGAGATTTTTTTTAATACTTCCACGGTTTTGTTCAGTACTTCCTTTACGGCTTCCCGATGTCCACCGGATGATGTAATGAAACAATAATAGAACAGATTAAAATTTTTTTATCAGGTCCCTGTTCGGGCGCCACATCTAGTATGATAAAAAAAATTTATGTTAAATATGTTTGAGTTTTTTTTTTCAATTTTAATCTGATAATTATATATATATGGTGTGTTTCATACTAGAAGGTCGTGTTCCCAGTTTGGCACAGCTTTGCCACAGGAAACACGAAAGCGGTCGAAGACGTCCGTCTTCTGGTCGACTCCTGATCGTTGTCAGAAGGAGGCTAGTTTTTGATTACGCAAAGGCTTCTATTATTTGGAAAAGAACAATCCGGATTTCTTTACGTAATCAGTATCAAATTTATAATCACCTAAGGGACCTTTAACAATGGACAATAAAAAAATTGCATTTACAAATGAAATCATTAATAAATGGGGCAGCTATGAGTTGTATAGAAGACAAGGAGCGGCCTTCTGTCTACGACCAGGATGCCGCAGTATTCTCTGCTGTAGTAAAGGCTGTTTGATACTTACTAAAATAATATGACATGGAGTTAAAAAATATAAAGGAAAAGAACACAATAAGAAATCTGGTAAACACTAAATATATTCAAACAATTCTCACTGGCAAATTAGGGCTTATTTATAAACAGTGTAACTTACATAAGTACTTTTCTAACTGTATGGTGCGATCAGATTTCAGCCTGCCCTGTGCTGTCTCCTTGGTTCACGTTTTTGTCACAAATTACTTTTCTCCTTCGTTAAAGACAATTCATGCATTGTTCAACACTTTCATAACAATAATTTGCCGATTTACAGTTTCGAACATAAATTACTTGAATTTTATTAATTAATAATGTTGTCTGCACTCTGGCAAGACCGCTCACTTTTATGGCTTAAAGTCGACCTTCTTTACATTTTCACATTACAAGCAGAAGTACGATAAAATCTGAAGATCTACAAAAGTTTTTACTGTCATCTTTTATTTAGATCGAAGCGGAACGTTCAGTTCAGCTTCTGTTAAAATGTTTCTTTGACTGCGCAATCGATGTAATAGGCGTCCGCGCTAGATGCGCATCTTTACAGTTACATAAATTATATAAAACAAATGTCTTTCAAAGAATAGGTCACATTTCATAAGTTGATCATTTAATATACAGATAGGTGATGCCTTTGCAAGGGTATTCACAGCGTTCATACTACGGAAATCCCAATAATATTACAAGTTGGAGATCACGTGATTTCTGATTGAATGTTTACCACAAGGGGACCTCGCACACCGTGTTTTGCGTCCATTACTAAACTTACTTTGGCTGCGCTCCGGATCCTCTGAGTGCTAAACGATAAAAATGATCCTTAGAAAGCACTAGTCCCATTCCTCTAGCTGGTTAACGAATAACGTTCGTCCTGTCAGGACACAGAAGAGCTAAAGAAAGTCGTTCACCTTTCTAATATCGTGTGGCGCCCACTCAGAAGTGAAGCAACACGACGTGGCATGGACTCGACCAACGTCTGAAGTAGTGCTGGAGGGGACTAACGCCATAAATACTGCAGGACTGTCCATCAATCCGTAAGCGTATGCGAAGATGGGATCTCTTCTGAACAACACGTTGCAAGGCATCCCAGATATGCTCAATAATGTTCATGTCTTTGGAGTCTGGTGGCCAATCGAAGTGTTTAAACTCTGAAGAGCGTTCCTGGAGCCACTCTGAACCTATTCTGGACGTGTCGGGTGTCGCATTATACTGCTGGAATTGCCCAAGTCCGTCGAACTACACAATGGACATGAATGGATGCAGGTGATCAGATAGATGCTTACATACGTGTCACCTGTAAAAGTCGTATCCAGATGTAACACGTGTCCCGTAACAATCCAACTGCACACGCTCCAAACTGTTACAGAACTTCCACCAGCTTAGCCGGCCGGGGTGGCCGAGTGGTTCTAGGCGCTACGGTTTGAAACCGCGCGACCGCTAGAGTCGCAGGTTCGAATCCTGCCTCGGCCATGGATGTGTGTGATGTCCTTAGGTTAGTTAGGTTTAAGTAGTTCTAAGTTCTAGGGGACTGATGACCTCAGAAGTTAAGTCCCATAGTGATCAAAGCCATTTGAACCACCATCTTGAACAGACTCTGCTGACATACAGGGTCCACGTATTCATAAGGTCCTCTCCATACCCTTACACGTCCATCCGCTCGATACAATTTGAAACGAGACTCGTCCGACCAGGCAACATGTTTCCAGTCATCAAAAGTCAAATGCCAGTGTTGACGGGCCCAGGCGAGGCGTAAAACTTTGTGTCGTGCAGTCACCAAGGGTTCACGTGTGGGCGTTCGGCTCCGAAAGCCCACATCGATGATGTTACGTTGAATGGTTCTCACGCTGAATCTTGTTGCTGGGCCAGCATTGTAATCTGCAGCAACTTATGGAAGGGTTGCATTTCTGACACGTTGAATGATTATCTTCAGTCGTCGTTGGTCCCTTACTTGGAGGATCTCTTTCCGGCCGCAGCGATGTCAGAAATTAAATGTTTTAGCGGATTGCTGATATTCACGGTAGACTCGTGAAATGGTCGTGCGGGAAAACCCTCAGTTCATCGCTACCTCGGAAATGCTGTGCCCCATCGCTTGTGCGCCGACTATAACACCACGCTCAAACCCACTTAAATTTTGATAACCTGCCATTGTAGCAGCAGTAACTGACCTGACAACTGCGCCGGACACTTGTCTTATACATGCGTTGCCGACCACAGAACAGTATTCTGCCTGTTTACATATCTGTGTATTTGAATACGCATGCTTATACCGGTTTCTTTGGTGCTTAATAGTATATATTTACGCTACCCAATGCTGGTGGTTCTTAAACTGCGTTAACAATTAGTCTTTTGTACAGTCAATACGTTCAGCGATGTCTTCTGTTGTCAAAGGGTATAAACTGTGGTACCACAGTCTCTCTTCGAGATGTTTATCTCTAGAATTCGGTGCTTTCTGGATAAACAGTCCACTTAATACATTTGGGCGCAGCATAACCTTCTGTTAGAAAGCAATCCTTCTCAGTCAACTCCCAAGTTGTCATACGTCTTTGCCCGGATTTTGTGTTATGGGAGAACTATATTACCCGTCGCGACAGTACAAAAGCATGGCCTACGGCCAGTGGGCTATTAACCCCCACCTCTTCCTGGGTAGGTCTCCTATAAATTGGCTGTAGGGGTGGCAGCCGACGTTAATGTCCCCGGACATGAGTTTCCACCACTCAGAATTCTTCCAACGTTCTCTCACTTGTACAAGACGAGCTAGTGGGAACCAAGAGTAAAAGAAGAGTAACATTGCATTAGTCAGTTACCGGAAATCACCAGTTCCCCTGTTTATCGTATTCCTCAGCCCTCAGCATTAATGAAATACTAAGATAAAATGGGTCTTTTAATTTGAATTTATACATATTACGTGGCTTTTTACGGAAAAATGGTCACGTAACAGCTCGCGTGCCTCAAGGTGCATTTACACCTGTGCGCCTTGCGCGTAGTTGCAGCGCACCTGTGTTTGCCTCACAAACAATGAGAGGCATTCGTGTAGACGCGAGTGCATGCATGGTTCGGTTCATACCTAGACAGAACTATGCATGCTGCTCCAGACATCAAGAGGACCCGTTTGCTAGCAGTAACTGTCAGGTTTTATAGTGTTTAATGTCGGCTAAAACTGGTATAATTTGTTTGAGTGACAATTTCAATTTGTGTGAAGAAAAATAACATCTCGAATATACTGGGATGAGTAGTTTATTTCTTAGATACGTTCCATAGTCGAAATTATAGAAAACCATTATTTTCGGTATGTAACTGCAGATTGTGTGTAAACCATATTTAAAATGTTAGGCATAGAAAATACATTTTAAGAGAACATTTTCAAACATCCGCCTCATATGGGTCACAGTACATGATACCGAAAACAAAGAAGTTATTTTCATTGAAAAAGTGCAACAAGAAAGGAATTACCATTAAATCTCTATGAAAAACCGAAAAAACATACTTTCTGATAGTCTCTTGTTGTTGTTGTGGCCTTCAATCCGGAGACTGGTGTTTGATGGAGGTCTCCATGCCACTCTGTCCTGTGTGAGTCTCTTCAACTCCGGACAACTACTGCAACCCTCATCCTACTGAATCTGCTCACCGTATTTATCTCTTGGTCTCCCTCTACGATTTTTAATCCCCATGCTACCATCCAATACTAAATTTGTGATCCCTTGATGTCCTATCAACCGATTCGTTGTTATGGTTAAGTTTTGCCCGGTTCTATCCAGTACCCTAGTTACGTGATCGACCCATCTCATGTTCAACACTCATCTGTAGCATGACATTTTTGTATGGACTTTCCTTCCTTCTCTATGTTTCACTTCCATACATGGCTACGTTTCAGACAGGTACCTTCAGAAAAGGCTTCCTGACACTTAAGTCTATACTCAGTGTTCACAAATTTTTCCTCTTCAGAAATGGTTTTCTTGCCATTGCGAGTCTACATTTTATATCCTCTCTGTTTCGGCCAGATTCAGGTATTTTTCTGCCCAAATAGCAAAACTCCTCTGCTACTTTAAGTGTCCCTGTTCCTAATCTAATTCACTTAGCATCACCTGATTTTATTCGACTACATTCCATTGTCCTTGTTTTGATTTTGTTGATGTTCAACTTATATCGTCCTTTCAAGACAATCTCCATTCCATTCAGCTGGTCTTCCAAGCCCTTTGCTGTCTCTGACAGAAGTACAATGTCATCGGCAGATCTCAGAGTTTTTATTTCTTCTCCTTGAACTTCAATTCCTATTCCAAATTTTTCTTTAATTTCGTTGACTCCTTGTTGAATATACAGACTGAATGACATCGGGGATAGATTAGCTGCCCCTTCATGCCCATCGACTATTATTACCGCAATCTGCTTTCTGTACAAGTTGTAAATAACCCTTCGCTCCCTGTATTATAGCTCTGTAGAGTTTTAAAGAGAGTATTAACAGTCAACATTGTTATAAGCGTCCTCTAAACCTACAAATGCTATAAACATAGGTTTGTCTTTTCTTAACCTATCTCTAAGATAATTCGTAGGGTCTCACATTTCTCCGGAATCGAAACTGATCTTCCTCGAAGTCGGCTTCCACCAGTTTTTCCGCTCTTCTGTAAATAATTCGTGTTGTTATCTTGGAACCATGACTTATTAAACTGGTAATTCGGTAACTTTCACACCTGTCAGCAACTGCTTTCTTTGGTATTGGAATTAGTACATTCTTCTTGAATTCTGAGGGAAAGAAATGAAATGAGCGTATGGCATCGTTCGCCGTGAGGCCCCATTGGGAAGTTCGGCAGCCAAGTGCAAGTTTTATTTCAGTCGACGCCACATTGGGCGACTTGCGCGCCGGTGATGAGGATGAAATGATGATGAGGACGGCACAACACCCAGCCCCCGAGCGGAGAAAATCTCCAGCCCGGCTGGGAATCAAACACGGGCCCACTTGCATGGGAGGCGAGCACGGTACCACTTAAGCAGGTGGACAGTTTGAGGGGATTTCGCCTGAATCATACATCTTGCATACCCACTGGAAGAGTTTTATCATGGCTGACTCTCCCAATGCTATCAGTACGTGGATTATCTTCTACCCCCGAGGCTTTGTTTCGACTTTGATCTTCCAGATCTCTGTCAAATTCTTCTTGCAGTATCGTACCTCCCATCTCATATTCATCTACATCCACGTCTCTTTATATCATATTGCCGTCAAGTTCGTCTCCCTTGCATAGACCTTCTATTTACTCCTTCTACCACTCACTTTTTCCTTCTTTCATTAGGACTGGTTTTCCATCTGAGCTCTTGATATTCATACAGCTGCTTCTCTTTTCCTCAAAGGCCTCTTTAATTTTCCTTAGCTGGTATATGTCCTTTCCCTAATGAAATATGCTTCTAAATACATTCCTTCTTAGCCAGCTTTGCACTTCCTGTCAGTTTCCTTCTTGAAACTTTTGTATTCCCATCTTGCTGCTTCATTTACTACCCATTCGTCTCCTGCTGTATTTCTTTCCCCTTGAAACGTAACAATCTAATCAAAACTAATTTAAACACGTAAATTTTAACCATAAACTATAATTTCTGACATAGAAGAGTATGGAAATATATACTTATGAAAAAGTTACGAAGAAAACAATTACCCAATCTTAATTACACTAATGTGTAGAAGTCCGTTAATTGGTAGGAACATTTTACATGATATGAATCTTCTGTAATTAGTAAATATAACAAGTGCATTGTTAACATTTGATACCTAAGCGTTTATACACGCTACAACTTATACAGAGATTAGAGTTCACTCATGTGCTTAATATATAAGAATCTAGGTAATCATTGAAATAGGTCATTTGTTTTAGGATGAGAAATGGGTTGTGACTGAGTCAACAACATTGGCAACGACCTGTCAAACTGATCTGCATCGTGACAGCTTTTACCTTGATAATTCTCTTACGGTCGCCTTCTCATAGTTTCTTGAAGCTGTTGTCCTGCTGTGCAGTGCCACTCCTCGTACTGAGTGACTTCTTGTTCACCTGCAGATGTTTTAGGGCTGTAAGACAGCTCACAGCTACGCCAACTCGCAACGAAATGACGTAATTGCTTTTTAAAGAACTCTTCTGTATTTTATTGCTCTTATATAACAACTGCAAAACTGGGTGACCAGTTGTCCTATAAATCAGAATCATAACTCCGAACCGCATCTCAGAACAGAAGAGAAAAAATGTCATTTATCATCAGCTTCTTTTTGGGCGTCGTCATTGTAGGAAGGGCGTCTTGTTCTCTGCCTTCCAAAACACGGAAAATCTGTGAGCCCAGAGCATAGGTGAGCAGCTCACAACAGGTGGATACGTCCAGTCGCCGTCGCAACTTTGTGACGTTTTGTGCTCGCGCGTCGCGTTCCATTTCTGTACAATCAGCAGACCAGCGTGAGGACAGTAGAAAGTTCTCTACATGCTAACTACCTAAACAATGTTTTTACAGGAACATCTTTCATCTGATGGCGAGGAAGAGGTGGAACAACATCTTACACCACAAAATTCAGCTGGACTAAACAGTATTTTTAAATCTCGGGAAGTGGTACACCATCCTGCTCGGCCGCTGATATCGAAGGAAAATTCAAAATACAGAGACAGTTCAGCAGTGGCCTCCAGTGGCACTCTTCGAATTCTGCAGAGATCGACCAGCATGAAGTTCGGTTCAAGGTATCTACTTCATCGAAATATCTGGTGAAATTCTGGAAAAATTCACCAAGTTACGTTGATGACTATGCAATGGTTCTTTCATTAGAAAACGGAAATACCATTTAACGCGTAAGGTTTGCAGCCAATAGTACAGGTATAGGGACACATTTGTTTATTCTAAAATTGTAAAGCTGTAGTCGTTTTGCGTATACGTCAGGCAAATCCTATCAGCGTTCCAGTTTGTGTGTGTGTGTGTTTGTGTGTGTGGGGGGGGGGGGGGAGGGGGGGAGGACTGTGCTGGATCTTATTTTGACATATGCCTTTAACAGATGTTTTAGTTCTGTATTTTACCTTCAGCCCCCGAAGTCTAGAGGAGAGTGATTGGATTTGGCACGAGATTTTGAAGCGAAGTGGGAATTCCTTGACCGTTTGGGGATAATGGAGCAGTTATTTCAGTTAAAAGCATGATTTTAGTTTTCATTTATTTGCTTTCGTCGATGCAGTAAATGTTTAATTTGGAACGGTTAGTAATGAAACTAGGACATGTAAGGCATTCCTCTTCTTCAACAAGTATTTCTCGGAAGCATCAAGGAAAGCTTTTTCATTTTGGTCAGGTCTGCCTCTGTGTGGCAGATTGAGTTTTATAATTATACTCTGTTTGGAAACTGTGAGTGATATATAGATTAATTAGCTTTGGGGAAGTACAGTTAATAAGAGCGTCTGTGCTTTGCGAAAACTTTTCTGCAGTGGAGATCTGCTGGTCCTCCGCAGCTGAAATAAACTCCCTCGATATTCAGAACGTTTCTACACTAATTGTGTCCACAGACTCTTTCACACCGTGAAATGATGTAGGAAAAGTCAGTCGTTAGTTCTCACCTCAGGTATTTTAATTATTTTGGAAGCAACATTATACGACAAGATAAAAATTTTGTTGACTGCGAGTTAGTAGTTATCCAGTTAATCTCTCCCATCACAAAATCCTGAATAACCTGTTTCTTCCTTTCTCCCTTAAAGTTACAGAGTAACGAATGCCAAGGAAGGAATGCTGAACACAATGCGCTCCCTGAAGTAATTCGTTATTATATTGTCTTTGGTGCACTGTGTACGCGATACTTCCCTAACGCTATACGTAGGTTGTAACTTAAATAGTGGCAACACTTCTGTGGAGACACTATGCTGTGGAATCTTGTCGCGGATAGCACACGTTGTTGAACCTTACCTCTGAGCAAATGGAGTCGCCCGTCCCACGTCACCGTCGTGCGCACAATCGAGGGAAAAACAGTCACCTGTGAGCGAGCGGTCTAACGTAACGGTGTCACTGTGTTCGAGTTGGATCAAGATTGAATGTTCCAGAGGTTGTACGGCACGGCAGACGAGGAGTGCGGGGAATCGGCATTTGCCGTACAGAACTGTGGCACGTTGGGTAAAAGCCTTGAACGGAGGTCGGCAAACTTTGGCAGACATGCTTCGGGCATGTCGTCCTAGCGTCTTTGAAGAAGAAGTGGATGCTGTTGCCGCGTTAGTGAGCAGTGATCGACGCCATACGAATCGTGAGCTCTCCTGCGAAACCGGATTAGCGCATACGACTGTGCTTCGCATCCTGAAGGAACGCCTGGGCATTCGAAAAATAGTATCACGATGGTTTCCGCATGACTTGACGGAAATGCAGAAATGGATGCGTTACGACGCTGCTCAGACGCACCTGTAGCGCTATGAGAACGAAGGGGAGGCTTTCTTATGCAGTATCGTAGCACTGGATGAGATATAGGCCACATCGTACGAGCCAAAACAGAAACGCCAGTCCAACGACGGCGTCATTATGGGTCGCCGCGAAAGTCGAAAGTGCGTCCGAGCCCCTGTATGGTCAAAGTTGTGGTGATTCTCGTGTACGACTGTGACGGTGTTATCCTAACGCATTACGTTCCCCCACGGCAGACCGTCAGTGCACAGTATTACTGTTCGTTTTTGGAGCATCACCTGCGACCAGCTTTGCGAAACAAGCGGTGACGCTTTCTGCACAACCCACCCATCATTTTGCATGACAATGCGCGGGCGCATACAGTGCAGGCTGTGGCTGCTCTGTTCGGTCGATGGCACTGGGAAGTACTGTACCATCTACAATACTCCCCGGACTTGAGTCCTTGTGACTTTGAATTGATTCCGAAGTTGAAGGAACCACTTCGTGGCATTCGCTTCAGAACTATTCCAGAGATTCGACGGGCAGTAGACCGCTCGATTCGCACCATCAACAGAACAGGCTCTGCTAACGGTATACTACGTCTTCCACATCGCTGGCAACGGGTTCTACACTACTCTGAAGGACAGTAACAGGCGAAGACAAGTAACTCTTTTGTATCGGTTGTGAATAAATAGTTGCCACTATTTAAGTTCCAACCCCCCCCCCCCCCCCCCCCCCCCGTATGGAATGAGGAAAGCGTTAATAGTTTAGCAAAATGGGTTTCAAAGTTGGCCCATCGAATAAAATTAAAAGTTATGGTCTCATTCCTTAGTAAATGCTGCCTAACATCATGATTGAGCTTGTTAATACTACAGTGTCGATTACTGGTAGCTGAACTTGACTTCCTATCTAGATTGTACAAGGATTGCCAAGAAACTGCAACTAGTGCTTTCTATTCTACTATATCTACTAGTGCTGCCGTGGATCTTACGTACTTCAAGCTTCCACAGTCAGGTAAGGATCGTGAAAAAATCTCGGAAAACCCGGAACGAAGCTAGTCAAACTTGGTTTACATACAAGCACTGAAACGGTATAATGAATTAATTACTCGTTAGTAATTGACTATACTAAAGAGATGCCACTGCTGCTAAATGAGTGCCTGTCCACATTGTACTACTAGCCTCATATAAATGAATGCCTCTGATATATGCCAGGGTCCTTGTTGCAGCCACTGTCAAGAACAATCACTCTAATGCTAGTAGTTCTCTGTCTGCAGCAAGCGAAACGTTTAAAATATGCTGTGGAATTACTAAGTGTTCATACATAAGTACCTTGCAAATACTGCTGGTGAACACTCTGTGTCAGCAACTGTCATAAATACTTGTACATGCCTTTAGCTTGCCTCTGCGTTCCCAAGTAATTCAGTGTTAGGCTGACGTTTCCATGGGATCCATTCGCCACTAGCTTCACTCCTACCTTAGAATAAAACTGGCGATGTATGACACTCGCATACACACTTACATGAAACAATAATAAGTACAAATATAAAAATCCAAATTTATGGCTACGTACAACTACTCGAAAGATAAGTTGTTCCTCTAGAATCTCTGCAAAATATCGTTGTCTATGAGTACATTACGTCTTTTTTCGGTTTGAAAGTAACCGTGTGAAAACCATTGTGAACTGTTAACGTATACTGTTTACTTTGCACATTATTTGATGCTCTGAATAAGATTAACAATACGTGCTGTCTGTCGAAGAATTGCTAGCAAATTAATTTACGCAGCTTTCTTAGAATGGTGTCAGTGTCGTACGAACTGAGCCGACTTCCTGAAATTTACAGGTCTACTTGCGTATAATCTTTATGAAACTCAAAAACAGGTGCCTTATCATGAGCTTATTTAGGTATGTTTAGTACTGGTGCTTCCACAGTCCACTTAAATAGTCTGACGACCTCTAACTATGATAAAATTTATGGCTGATAAAAAGTAAATAGTACTGATTTTCCAATCGTTATTTTGGGTAACTGATTTGATTTTCAGTGTTCTTTCTATTTGTGCTCACGTGGGAGTCTGCTGTGGGATATAATTATTGCGATGCAAAACAATGTTTGGTGACAGAAATAAATCATTGGGTTGTTTTCTTGTCTCATCACGGTCACTGTTACTGACAAACTCGGTTGTCTTCAAGCTACAGACGTTTCAAGATTCGTGGGAACAGGACAAGATGCTGGATCCCATCTTCCAAATAAAAGAATTAATAAAAGGAAGGATTTAAAAATTTCGATTCCCGGAGCCGGTCCGAAAATTTGTACTATCATAGAGCTTTTCCTGTCACAACAAACTGTTTAACTTTGTCGTATATCGTATGGTCCTGGAATGTGCCAGCATGGTATGCAAACGCAAATGCACATCCAAGAACTGACGACCACATATCGCTGTATTTCACTAGCGAGTGATATTTTATTAGCTTTCACTTTCAAATCACGTTTGTGTTAGACCACACAATAACTAATTTTACAACAAATAGTCTGTTCAGAGTGCATATACGGAAAATACAGAGAACAGGAAGAAGTCACTTTCCGGTACACAGTCGGTAGCACTGACTTGGTACACAATCTCTCCTCTATCAAACTAAAGCAGATAATTGTTCACTGCACTGCCTCAGTTAACGGAATGACTCTGCTTATGGTTAACTTCTTGCTGTTGTCTTTTGATCCGAATTCTTTATATGTACGCAGTATTGCAAATCTTGTTACTTGCTTTCTTCCAGCATTCCCCTTATGCGACTCCTCAACTTCGTTGTAACTTTTGAAATCATATCTCTTCTCGAAAACCTAATATTTTATTGAAACAATGCCACTGCAATAGTTTTCTGGAAAATTCTATGTTCCGCAGACAGCGTCTAAAAAATTTTTCATTCTCGCCACAACAGAATCTGCCAGTCTCTCTACGAAATTACCGCCTTTTCGACCAATTAACAACACGTTCGAGCCCACCCATCATTACGTAAGCGAATGTCATTGCAGTCTAACTGCTCTTCTCCATATTTGCACCGTGCACTAGTTACTACTAAGGAAACATCTTCTTTTCATAAAATACTTATGATTTTGTCCTAACAATCTAACGTTTCCCGTCTATCCATCTTTGCACTGTTGAGTTCCACCTTAGACTGCTCGTATTCATCTGTACTTCTCTTTCTGCAAAATTTTATAAAAATGATTTTTCCTACCGGACCAAAGCGTTCTTTTTACATACAGTTAAATTTACATGAAAAAATACAACAAATTCATGTGATAATTGGTATTTAATTCACACTAAAACATAAAAAATTGGATAAAGGTGTATAAATAATTATAATCTTTATTATACATCTAGCGAAATATTAAAATTGCATTGATAGGTTCATGTATAATTTTGGCATCTGAATCGATTGTGAGCGAGTAGCGATGTTTCAGCTGTATCGCAGAAGTTAAGCTAATATCTCTGAGCTGCGCGAGGGTGCAGTGAAGCAGTATAAGTTTAGCTGTGTTTGAGTGAAGCAGATAATGTTAAGCAGTGTTGGAGTGAGGGAGCAAGAGCAGACAATGTTAAGCTTTCGTAGAATGATAAGCAGACAATGTTAAGCTGTGTTAGAGTGAGGAAGCAATGGCAATATTATATTTCAAATTTAAAGTCTCAATTTCTCAATGAATTTTCGTGGAGGAGGAAGTCTAATTGAATATCAGGCAAATGTTACAATGATGATTTTACTTTTTTTCACTATTGCTGCGCCATTGGACTAACTTGGCTATTGTACAGAGAGTTGCTAGATTTGAGAAATAGAAAGTGTATTGTTCGGATGTTAAGAAGTTCATTAAATATAAGATCTGCCTTCAGCACTTTTTCACAGTATATTAAAAACTTTGTGTTGGCATTTATGCGCGTATTTCATTTTCTTACCAACCCTTCTCTTTAAAGTTTTAGTGGATCATGCAACCAAGTGAGTTCAGAAATCACTCCGTCTTCAGGCTACGAGTGGCCTACCGGGACCATCCGACCGCCGTGTCATCCTCAGTGGAGGATGCGGATAGGAGGGGTGTGGAGTCAGTACACGGCTCTCCCAGTTGTTATGATGGTATTCTTGACCGAAGCTGCTACTATTCGGTCGAGTAGCACCGCAATTGGCATCACGAGGCTGAGTGCACCCCGAAAAATGGCAACAGCGCATGGCGGCGTGGATGGTCACCCATCCAAGTGCCGACCACGCCAGACAGCGCTTTACTTCGGTGACCTCACGGGAACCGGTGTATCCACTAAGTGTGTTCAGAAAACAGTTCGACTTATGATTAACAGAGAAATCATTGAACCTCTCGAGTGTCTCTGTGTAGATACAGTAATTTGCAGCTTTAGCATAGCGGCACGCAAGACAGAGCAGTACTGCAATGCGTTATCCAGATTTGCGCAGAACAGAGGTAAGGAGAAAACATTTTGATTTTTTTATCTATTCAATCAGGGCCAACTAATGTTATTCAGAGAAAGTTTTTGTGACAAATTTTTCAAAACCAATTACTCTAGGTTTCATGTCAAAGTTCATTATTCAGGCAGTTTATGCTGTTCAAAATTTTTGGAGTCAGATCGATAACATTTACAGTATTAAAGATTCCCCTTTTCATTACGACAATTAATTAATATTACAATGCAGCTTTGCCTTTTCAATATGGCAGTACAGGTTTCATTACGACGGCTCGATTATTATTACAGCTCAGTGCTTTCAATCAGAAACTCAGTACTTCAGACATGCTTTAGTAATTCTGATAACTATCAGCAGTACAAAGTCTTATGATAAAAAAATAACCGACACAGTACCTTATTGCTCTTAACTCTCTATTTACAATTGCTGTGCTAGCTGGATGTCGAATGTTGTGACTGACAGTTCGCAATTTTTCACAAACACTACTTTTATTTATGTAAGTTCACAAGGTTGATGACTGATCATTCAAACGAAAGGTAACAATAACGAAAATGTTCCCTAACTGAGGCAAACAAAAGTTCACTTATAATTTTCCACAAAGGTTCATGGTAACATCCTTCATCAGCTGAACTTCGGGCCTGGTTCTAACCTCTAAATAGCTGTCTCCAGCCAAACAGGTTTTGGTGTAGTGATACTTTCTGCAGGCTGTGGCTCGAGCTCCCCCTGCAGGAAGTAGTGCTTGGAATGTCTGTTTCCATTATCTTGTATGTAAGTAGCCAGTGTTTACCATGGTGCTCCTTTGGGCATAGATAACCTCGTCCTCTTTGGTGTTATATGGCTTCCTGGCCCTCAGGGGCTACCTTGGCTATGGTATAACACCCCTCCCCCCTCGGAAAAGATGGTGCGGCGCTGGTGACTGCGGGGAAGAGGCTAGCGACCATGGAGCAGTTCTGCTGGACTCTTTGTCACCCACCAGCATGGCACTGTAGGTACTGAGAAATAACGTAAGAGCTTCCTCCGGGGAACAGTCCTCCGTGTACTTCTTCATCTGAGTTTTAAAAGTGCGAACAAGGCACTCCGCATCTCTATTGGATCGGGGATGGAAAGGAGGCGTTCAGACATGGTAGATACCATTATCGTGACAGAATTTGGCGAATTCTAAGTGTGACAAAATTGAGGGCTGTTGTCTGATACCAAGGTGACGGGAAGGCCTTCAATGGAAAATATTTTTCACGGGGCCATGATGGTAGTCTCTGTGTTCATAGAGGAGCATTGGATAATGAAAGGGAAGTGGGAGTAGGCATCCTTGATGAGTAACCAGTACGCACCGAGTAAGGGTACTACAGAATCCACATGGATGTGTTCCCATGGAAGTGAAGCAGCCGGCCAGAATTGGAAGGACCGGCGTGGTGCGGGAAGGGCCTGGGTACACTGCTGACAACCCCGAACCATTTGCTCC
Organism: Schistocerca serialis cubense; assembly: GCF_023864345.2. Lineage (NCBI taxonomy): Eukaryota > Metazoa > Arthropoda > Insecta > Orthoptera > Acrididae > Schistocerca > Schistocerca serialis. The sequence continues at coordinate 174,808,448 of NC_064642.1, forward strand.
ACGTCCGCTGTCATGCCTACCCAGAAGACATAGCAATGTGCGAGGGTTTTCGTCCGGGCAATATCCCAGTAACCTACATGTAAGACGTGGAAATCCAGGCCCGCAGGGAATTTGGTATGATGACTCTTGGAGTGGCATGATTTTCCGCACACAGGAGCACCCCGTTGATGGCCACCAGTTGATGGCGAATGGAGAAGAAGAATTGAAGTTCAGCCAGGGCACGAGGTGGAGGAAGCGTCGGCCAGCCGTGGAGGACATAGAGGTGCACCAGTTGGAGGAGCGGATTGGCAGTCGGCACTATGATTACCCTCTCAGCTGTGACTGGGAATGCAGCTAACACATCTTGTATGTTGTCATCGACCTGAAAAATTAGGAGGTCTGACGATTCGAATGCCGAATCCTGGCTGGAAGGGGGGCCAAGACAAGACATCGACATTGGCATGCTGGGAGGTATGCTGGAAATGGATGGTGTACCTAAAACGTGAAGGGAATAGGGCTCATCGCTGCAGGTGGTGGGAAGTCTTTTGGGTAACTGGGCTGATCGAGAAAATAATGCCACGAGGGGCTTATGGTCACTGATTAAGTGAAAAGACCTGCCATAAAGGTACAGGAGGAATTTGGTACAGGCAAACACGATAGCTAGGGCCTCCTTCTCAGTTTGAGAATATTTGCATTGGGCCTATGAAAGGGATTTAGATATGTACACCACCAGATACTCTGATCCATTGGGCAGATGGTGCGAAAGGACAGTTCCAACACCATAATCTGAGGCGTCCGTAGCCAAGAGGAGAGGAAGAGAGGGGTTATGTGGCATGAGACAAACCACAGAGTGCAACCTCCGCTTTAAGGTTTGGAAAGCCAATTCACAAGCCAGGGACCAATGAAAAGACATGTTCTTTCAGCATATGTGGTGGAGGGGCACCGCAATGTGGGGGGCAGAGAGAATGAACTTTCGGTAGTAAGCAGTTTTACCGAGGAAAGACCGCAATTGGTGGTCGTCGTGCGGACGAGGAAGGGCCATTATAGTGGTGATGTGGGCGGAGGTAGGTGAGATGCCATTGCAGGAAATGATGTGACCCATGTAGGAGATAGCTTGTTGAAAAATGGAGCATTTAGCCAGGTTGCACATTAGGCCCGTCGTCCACAGGCGCAGGAACAGTTGTCGCAGATGACTGAGATGTTCATCTACGGTACGGCCAATGACGACGATGTCGTCGAGGTAGTTTATACAAGCTGGCACATCCTACAAAAGCTGTTCCAAGTAACGCTGAAACATGGCCGGTGCACTAGCAAAGCCACACATGAGGTGGTTCAACCGGAACAGCCCAAACGGAGAGTTGACGAACAGCCCAAACGGAGAGTTGACGACGGCCAAGTGAGTAGAAGGCTCATCTAAAGGTATTTGGAAGGTAGGCCTCAGCAACTCGAGCTTCGAAAAAAATTGTCCCCGGCAAGCTTGGAGAACAGGACCTCAGGACGCGGGAGGGGATAGTCCTCAACTTGTAGCTGAGGGTTGAGTGTAGCTTTGAATTCGCCACAAACTCGAAGATGCCCATTGGGTCTTTTGAGGACGACCAAGGGTATCGCCCACGAACTGTAACGGAGCGACGCATAAAAATCTTGTCCACAGCCGATGCCTGGTGAGAAGAGGTCCTGGAATTCCGTGCACAAGGTATTGACTGCCAGGAACGGAGCCTGGGAAGACACCAGATGAACATTGTCGTTGATGGTGAAGCCAAAGGCCCAGAAGACATCCAACCTGAAGAGAGCCACTGTGGCCGCATTGTTGACCACAAGGTAACTTCCTGCTGAACCGATTCAAACATGACAGCAGCCAGAACTGACCCGATAGGGCGATTGATTGCTTATTAGTATGGAGGCACTGAGGTGTGGGCGTCAGGGGGGGGGGGGGGGAGGCCCAGTCTTCGTGTAAGAGGAATAGTTGATCAGTGACACCGCTGCTCCAGTACCCACCTGCATCTGCAGAGGCCGACCGTTCACCTGAATTTCGATCATCAGCTTGGAAGATCCCAAAGACAGCACCTGGTTGACATCCATGGGTGTAGGCCCCCAACAGTCATTGGCCATATGAGGAGGGGGCTGCGGAGATCGGAAGACCGAGCTGACATATCCGTTATGGGTACACATTGCACAATACACTCATTTGTCAGGGCAGTCTTCCCATGCATGTTTCTTAAAGCATCCTGGGCAGGACGGCAGCCGGAAGGGCTGGCAGCGCTGGCGAGGACTCGTGGGCCTCTGTGCACTGATGGTCTGCGCCGGACCCGCGGAGCCGTCCGAGGGCGCAAATTCCTGGACAGGGCGGCTGCCCCATCGACGCTGTGCAGAACAGGATGGTCTGCGCCCGTCATCGGAACGGACGGCGTCAGCCTCTTCGACCTCCGTCAGTGATGCGATGGGCTTGGAGGCGACGTGATTGCGGAGGGCTGCCACGTCCGAATTCCAAACGCTTGTCGGCCGCCGTAGAGGCTTCATACTTGAATGCTAAATCAATGATCTGGTCCAGAGTAGGAACGTCGAGTCTGAGGGCGTCGCGCTAGAAAGCCGTGTCAGGGGTGGCCTGGATGAGGTGGTCACGGACCATCCGTCTGCTTAGGATTCTTTGGAGACCGGTGTGCTGAAGTGACATTTCCGATTGAGATCTTGCAGTTCTGCTGCCCACTGGCACTAGGATTGGCCAGCCTTCTTTCGACACTGGTAAAATTCGACACGGGCAGCTAACACGTGGAACCGTCGTCGGTAGTAAGCTGTGACAACCTCACAAATCTGGGAGAATGTCAAAGAATCCGGAGGTCGAGGTTGGAGTTTCGTCCAGAGAAAATACACTTTGAACTGGTTCCAGGACAAAAAGTAGGAACGATGAGCAGCCTCCTGGACAACCTGGTGGATTTGAAAATGCTGCTGGAGCCGCTTCTCGTATGTTTCCCAGTCTTCAGCATTCTCGTCGAAAGTGGGAAACGGCGGGGGCGGTGGAACCGCTCGGTTTTGCAAGAGTTCCGTAAATGAACGGTCCTGTGAATCCTGAGAGCTCTTACAAAATTGTTGAAAACCTTGCAGTAAGTCATGCACACTTTGGACCAGTTGCTGAAGGAAAACTTCTGCCATCAGGAAGACCCACGCAAGCACCAACTCGTCGCCACTTGTGTTGTGACCGACAATTCCAAATTTTTTGTTGAAGTAATTTCACAAGGTTGGTGGCTGAACATACAAACGAAAGGTAACAATAACGAAAAGTTTCCTAACTGAGGCAAACGAAAGTTCACTATAATTTTCCACAACGGTTCGTGGTAACACACTCGCATACTAGTAACAGTCCAATTCCGAGACGAAGACGTAATCTTCAATGGTCGCAGAACACGAGGTCGGAATCCGGCGTCAACTGAACTACGGGCCTGGTTCTGGCCCCTAAATAGCTGTCTCCTGCCAGTCACGTTTTGGTGTGGTGATACTTCCTGCAGGCTGCGGCTCGAAGTCCCCCTGCAGCAAGTAGTGCTCGGCACGTCTGTTTCCATTATCTTGTGTGCAAATAGCCGGTGTTTACCATGGTGCTTCTGTTGACGCCTTGGGCATAGACAACCTTCTCCTCTGTGGTGTTATATGGGTTGCCGGCCCTCAGGGGCTATCTTGGCTCCGGTATAACATCGGTAGCACTTGGGAACCCACGATTCATTCTTTCCCCTGATTTCAAGTGACTATTTACAACCACCCTACGGAATGCTCGACGGTACATGTCCTACAGTGCGTGAGGTTTGCCTGGGCTTGGTTTATCTGTAGTTGTTACTTCTCGTTTTCACTTCACAGCCGGCTCGGACGCTTTAGAAGGGTTGAAATTTCCATTATGGATTTTTTATTCCTTCCAAGCCAAGAGCACTTAGCTGTCCTGACCGACCCATTCTGCTGTTACTGCTTCTCTGATGACAACACAATATTCCTGACCTCCTTTTATTCTGGTAGGTCCGCTTCTCGTGACATCTAGTAGTCAACTCCACGTTGCAAAGGGTTGGACAGATACTTCAGGGCTGTGCAGATATTTTTGATCGAATTGCGCAGCTTGCCGCTGAAACTGTCTGGAGTATAAATAAATAAAGTGTGTTCATAATTCTGCAGTAATTCTTCATTCGCCTATTTAAATATATGTTCATTTCACTTATTATTTTGCAACTCACAGTGAGAGAAACATTAGAAACCTCATGCACAGGTAACTACGAAACATTCACCCAACAGTTGCTGCCACAACTATCCGAGCAAACATCACTGGCTTGGAAATATGAATCCCATTTTCCACCAATAACTTACAGTACCTTTGTACATTTACGAACAGAATTGAAAATGTAAAGATAAAAGGAATATTACATTCATCACTGATCGTAGATAGCGCAATTTAATGCCGTATTGGCTCTCTGACTTTAATTTCGAAGTGTTTTTGTTCATGCTGTCACTTGCTTGAAGTGAGAATTGTCTCGCCTTGATTTGCATTACCAATTCGAGTAGGTCTCGATGTTCTTTTATGAGGGTAGTGCTATTCAAATCTCGTGAGATCAGTTCATGTCTTATGCATCCATATTCATTGTAGAATTATCTTTTCAACCATCCCTCCAAGGAATAACCTAAAGGGATACAGTCCGGTTACTTGGCGGTCTAAAAATGTGACAACTTCTGGTGATTTTGCTGCCGGAGAATATTACGTTTATGAATTGGTAGCGAGATGGGTTGGGAGTGGAATTTAAAAAAATTACGTACACTTGAACAGAAGTTTATTAACAAAACAAACAAACTCTTTACAATTAGAAAATACACAGTTCAGTAGAGGGAACTCTGGTGACTAGTGGATGAGAAAGTTGCAGAAAACGCTCACATCAGTGAATACAACTCTTGGAATGCACAGACGTACGGTGATAATTACAAATAACAACCAAACTTTCCGCGCTTTGGCGTACTCACAAATAAATTACCAAATTACACTAGTGGCCATTAAAATTGCTACACCACGAAGATGTGTTACAGACGCGAAATTTAACCGACAGGAATAAGGTGCTGTGATGTGCAAATGATTAGCTTTTCAGAGCAATCACACAAAGTTGGCGCCGGTGGCGACACCTACAACGTGCTGACATGAGGAAAGTTTCCAACCGATTTCTCATTCACAAACAGCAGTTGACCGACGTTGCCTGGTGAAACGTTGTTGTGATGCCTCGTGTAAGGAGGAGAAATGCGTACCATCACGTTTCCGACTTTGATAAAGGTCGGATTGTAGCCTACTGTCATTCCGGTTTATCGTATCGCGACATTGCTGCTCGCCTTGGTCGAGATCCAATGACTGTTAGCAGAATATGGAATCGGTGGGTTCAGGAGGGTAATACGGAACGCCGTGCAGGATCCCAATGGCCTCGTGTCACTAGCAGTCTAGATGACAGACATCTTATCCTCATGGCTGTAACGGATCATACAGGCACGTCTCGATCCCTGAGTCAACAGATGGGGATGTTTGCAAGACAACAACCATCTGCACGAACAGTTCGACGACGTTTTGCAGCAGCATGAATTATGAGCTCGGAGACCATGGCTGCGATAACCCTTGACGCTGCATAATAGACAGGAGTGCCTGCGGTGGTGTACTCAACTACGAAACTGGCTGCACGAATGGCAAAACGTCATTTTTTCGGATGAATCCAGGTTCTGTTTACAGCATCATGATGGTCGCACCCGTGTTTGGCGACATCGCGGTGAACGCACATTGGAAGCGCGTATTCGTCATCGCCATAGTGGCGTATCACCCGGCGTGATGGAACGGGGTGCCATTGGTTACCCGCCTCGGTCACTTCTTGTTCACAGTGACGGCACTTTGAACAGTGGACATTACATTTCAGATGTGTTACGACCCGCAGCTCTCCCCCTCATTCGATCCCTGCGAAACCCTACATTTCAGCAGGATAATGCATGACCACATGTTTTAGGTCCTGTACGGGCCTTGGATACAGAAAATGTTCGACTGCTGCCGTGGCCATCACATTCTCCAGATCTCTCACCAACTGAAAACGTCTGGTCAATGGTGGCCGAGCAACTGCCTCGTCACCATACGCGAGTCACTACTCTTGATGAACTGTGGTATCGTGTCGAAGCTGCATGGGCCATCCAAGCTCTGTTTAACTCAATGCCCAGGCGTATCAAATGGCTCTGTGCACTATGGGACTTAACATCTATGGTCATCAGTCCCCTAGAACTTAGAACTACTTAAACCTAACTAACCTAAGGACATCACACAACACCTAGCCATCACGAGGCAGAGAAAATCCCTGTCCCCGCCGGGAATCGAACCCGGGAACCCGGGCGCGGGAAGCGAGAACGCTACCGCACACCACGAGCTGCGGACAGGCGTATCAAGGTTATTACGGCCAGAGGTGGTTGTTCTGTGTACGGATTTCTCAGGATCTATGCACCCAAATTGCGTGAAAATGTAATCACATGTCAGTTCTAATATAATATATTTTATCATCTGCATTTCTTCTTGGTGTAGCAATTTTAATGGCCAGTAGTGTAGTTTAAAGTACTATGTCGTATCAGCAAGACTTATTGTTATTTGCCTTGCGGTGTTACTAATTAACAGGCAATTACAGGTGAAGGGCATAAATTGATCAAACCAGTAACTACAATTATCAACTGGACAATGGCTTAAGGGTCAGTGAAAAATGCCAACCACAACATTTCCAAAATAATTTAAAGTATTAAGGTGTCGCAGTAAAAGTTATTATCAGCTAATTATGGGCCAAGAACATCACCTGGTGAAGCCAATAAATACACTTACCGGTGGAGCAAATGGCTTCATTCCTACTGAAAAACGTCTGCCACGGTGAAGCTGAAACAATTAAACTACTTACATTTCACTTACAAATTTCATTAAGTAGCACGATGCCTCGGCTACAATGACCAGTTTACGGCTACGCTGACCGATTTCAAGTAAACAAAATTTCACTGCAAAGCACTTTATAACATTTCAGACAGGCACAGGATAACTGAATAAACGGTTGGCAGCCGTGAAGCTTTACAGCTGGCGAAGGTGCCTTAGGATTATCATGAAATTTGGTTAATCGTCTAGAACATACAGTCTCCCACAAACGGCCGAGCTGAACTTACATTATAGGCCGACTCTAGACGGTGTTGCTTAGATTCTACTGAGATGTATTTAAAACAAGTTAGTTGCATCAAATGTTAAGAAAAATAAACTAAAAACCTAAAGGTCGCATTATCGGTATCATAAACAGTTGAAATACAGAATACCAAAGTAAGGCAAATGGCAGATTTCAGGAGTTAATAGGTAAGGAAACAATGTAAGTAGCTGATCAAATATCCAAAAGAAATCAGCGAAGTCCGGCGGGCAGAAACGACGAACTGCTGAGGTCATCAGTCCCTAGACTTACACACTACTTAAGCTAACTTATGATAAGAACAACACACACACACACCCATGCCCGAGGGATGACCTGAACCTCCGGTGGGAGGGGCCGCGCAATCCGTGACATGGCGCCCTAAACCCCTCGGCCACTCCAAGCGGCCCAAATGATTTGGTGAATGTTCCAAAGAGCAACCTAAGCATATGTTGTGGCCCTCTTCCGGGCTTTCCAGGTAATGTGTCGGGTAACACGCACACGCGCGCGCACACACACACACACACACACGCACACACACACACACACACACACACACACACACACACACACACACACACACACATATAAGCAAAATGAAACAATATTGTAATAAAACACAAAACACAAATGAATAAAACAAGGTTTGCAAGCACTGAGCGCGTTAAACACTATTCTAAAACAATCAGAAATACCAATGACTAAAACAAGTTTTACAAGTGCTAAATATCTATGAAGTCACCAAGAAATTTACAGTTAATTTTACAAAACAAATTTGAGAGGAATCTCGGGTTCCGTACACAAACAAGCAATCCACGCGACTCAGTAACGTGGAGAGTTGGGAACAAAACCAATTTGTACTGCACGAACGCCAGAGATCACCAATACGTGTCCAAGAAATCGGATAAGCAGAGCCTGGTAGAAAGATGCAAACGATCGCTTTAGCTCACAGCAGAAAATCGGAGGAACGACTACAATTACCAGCTAGACCCCAAAAATATCGGGATGCAGTGGGTCACACATCACTCACAAACAAAATTACAAAAGGCCTCACCACGTAGTCCACAATACAGGTTCTGAACGATTCCTTGAACAAGCGCGCCTCCTCCAACGGCAGAGTAGCTGTTAGTTAAGCTCTAACCAGTGTGATGCCACTGGTGAGACCCCCGCCTTCCCGCTATGCCCAGTCCAGCAGGGCGCCCACACATCTCAGGTCAAATCGCTCCACACCGCTGCCAGCAAATCACCCCCCGCCACCACTACACACCGCCTCTTGTCAGCAGGTGTCCTCCCGCGTCCAGGCAATGGGGCAGAGATATACACATGCCAGACAAAGTCCGTTACTGAGCAGCAAGGATGTGACGATTCGAATGTGTGGGGGTTCCTTCATGTACAAAAGGAACCTCCCCCAATAACACTAGAAGCTCGTTTTCAATGGGCCCTCCTAGAAAGACATTTTACTGCTGCCTACGCCAAGATGATCTCGGAAGATCTAGACATGGTGCTTTCAAGAAAATTCGGAATTACATTGACGTCAGAGGTGGAAATTTTGACAATCAGCAATGAATTTAATCATTTATCTTTACACTAGAGGTTATGTGAGAATTTGGGTCACCTTCAAAGAGCTGTGCCTCTGTAACCTATAAAAATTGTACACATTCATTAAAACGTTTTATTCGAATTAGTTTATACTACCACCTACTGAACTTTCACCATTCCTTCTAAACAAAAACCGTGTATAAATAAACGATCTATTGGATAGGGTGTGCACCAGTCTGCGACTGATTTGTAGACGATGCTGTGGTGCACAGAATAATGTCATTGCTGAATGACTGTAGAAGAATGCAAGATGACTTGGACAGAATTCTTGTTTGGTGTGATGAATGGCAGATGGCTGCAAACGTGGAAAATGTTAAGTTATTGCAGATGAGTGTGAATCCCTATCCTGTAATCTTCGAATACGGGATTAGTTACTTATTGCTTGGCACAGTCAAGTCGATTAAATACCTAGGCGTAGTCAAGAGACAAGGGAAGCAACGAGCACGTCAAGAAGGTTGTGTGGAAGGGAATGGTCGATTTGTTTTATTGCAAAACTTCTAGCAATGTGTGTGTGTGTGTGTAGCCGATCTGTAGAGGACACCGTCTATGGAATACTTGTTTGACATGTTCATGAGTAGCGCTCGGGTGGTTGGGATCCCCTCTAGGTCATATTAAAGGTAGATATCGAAGCAATACAGAGGCCAGCTGCTAGATTTTTACCGGTAGGTGCGACCAACAAATGAGTGTTACGCAAATGCTCTGTGAATACAAATTCGTGGCAGTTCGTGTTCGTGAAATACTATCTGGTATGTTTAGAGAACCGGAATTTGCGACAGAATGCTGGACGACACTACTGTCATAGCTCAAGTAAGGACCGCAAAGACAAGATAATAAATCAGGAATTGTACAGATGCATATACACTAATCAGCCAGAACATTATGAGCACCGACCTACCATCAACATAAAGCCATCCAGGCGATAGCAGCGTCACCTAGTGAGGAATGACTGCTAGTCTGCCACACGCACGGTGCATGTAGTATCAACGAGAGTGCTGTCTGTGTGTAGAACGTGGAAAGCACGCGATCAGAATTCGAGCGAGGACTCATTGTGATGGCCCGGCGGCTTGGTACGAGCATTTCGGAAACTTTACGACTTGTCGGGTGTTCGAGGAGTGCTGTGGTGAGTGTCTTGAACACTTGACGAAACCGCGGTGAAACCACGTCCGGAAGTTGTGGGGTTGAGCGGCCGACCCTCATTACAGATATCGGACGTCGTAGGCAGGGCAGACTGGAAAAACAGGACAGGTGGTGAATTGAGGCGGAACTAAAGTCAGACTTTAATGCTGGACAGAGTGCAAGTGTGTCTGAAGACACAGTGAACCGAACACTCGTAACGATGGGCCTCTGCAGCCGACGACCCGTGCTTGTGCGAATGTAAACACCACAACGTCGGCAACTACGACAGAAAAGGGCACGTGACCGTCGGCACTGGACGTCTGCGCAGTGGCAGAGCGGTGCATGGTCTGATGAATCTCGATACCTTTTTCACCATGCCGATGGGAGGGCCCGACTCCGTCGTCTTCCAGGGTAACAGTTCCTCTACTTCTGGACGGAGACAAGCTGGCGGCTGTAACATTATGCCTGGTGAACATTCACATGGACATCCATAGGTCCAGTGGCGCTCGTACAAGGCACCACGACGGCCAAGGAATATTGTACACTGTTTGCAGACCACGTACACCCATTCATGACAATCATGTTTCCCGAAGGCAGTGGCGTTTTTCAACAAGACGATGCTCATCAAGGCCTAGAGTTTGATGGAGTGATTCACGGAACACAGTGGCGAGCCCCAGTTGATGTGCTGGTTCCCAAAGCCGCCAGATCTGAACCCAATCGGACGCACCTGGGATGCGATTGAACGTGCCATCAGAGCTCATCACCACCTCCCCGCAATTTACAGGAATTACGTGACTTGTTTGTGCAAATGTGGTGCCAACTGCCTCCAGCGACATTCTAAGGCCTCATTGCATCTATGCCAGGAAGCGACGCCGTTGTTATTCATACCAAAGGTGAACATACCGGCTACTAGGTATGTGATTATAACGTTCTGGTTTATCAGTGTAGGTAGTCGTTTTTGCATCGCTCTATTTGCGAGTGGAACGGGATAGGGAATGATCTGCAGTGATACAATGTAACCTCCGTTATGTATCATATGTTAGATTTCGGAGAATGTATGCAGTTGCAAATGCAGATGCAGACTTCTCTGACGTGACTGCTGTTAGCAGCAGGCATTGAATCCCGCAACGCTACTGCTTTTCGTAGCAGCCACACTGGGATAAGCCATTAATTTGGTGTACGCTGAACGTTCAATAATGTATAGTTTATGAATAACAAAGATAAGTCAATTATTATCCGCAAGGTAGTTATAAAATTTTATTGTGATCAAATCTGAAACTTACAAGAACATCATTTTTCTACATAGTCTCCTTGCGTTTCAACGCTCTTGGTCCATCGTTGTAAAAGCTTCATGATGCCCTCATAAAAGAAGGTTCTCGGTTGAGCTGCGAGCCACGAATGCACCGCTCCTTTCACTGCTTCGTCTGAGGCAAATCGACGGCCCCTTAATGCCTGTTTGAGTGGACCGAACAAGAGATCAGGGTTACATGGAGGATGATCCAGTACTTCAAATTTGAGTTTCTGCTGTGGGTAGCAGTATGCGGACGGGCATTGTCGTGCAACAACTCAACACCTTTTGACAGCAATCCTTGGCGTTTGCTTCGAATTGCAGGCTTTAGCCTGGCCGTAAGCAGCTCACTGTAACGTACACTGTTTATTGCTGTGCCCCTTTCCCCATAATGTTCTAGTAGTGGACCTTGTGCGTCCCAAAAAAGCCGTATGCATCAGTTTTCCTGCGGATGGTTGGGTCTTGAACTTTTTCTTGCACGGCGAATTTGGATGTTTCCATTCCATACTGTGCCGTTTACTCTCCGGCTCGTAATGATGGATCCATATTTCGTCACCAGTAATCATCCTGTCTAAGAAGTTGCCCTTCGTTACCAAAATATTTATTTGCAGATGTCCAAGCGCGTTTGTTTATGCAGCTGAGTGAGTTATTTTGGGACCCATCTTGCACAAACTTTATGAAACCCACGTATGCTGTAGATGGTTTCGTAGACAGACCGTGACTAATTTGCAGACGATGTGCCACTTCGTCAATAATAAATCATCTATCTAAGAGACCGTGAGCCTCGCGGTTAGAGGCACCATGCCACGAATCGGGCTGCCACTCCCGCCGGTGGTTCGAGTCCTCCTCCGGGTATTGGTGTGTGTGTCGTCTTAAGCGTAAGTTAGTTTAAGTAGCGTGTAAGTCTAGTGACCGATGACCTCAGGAGTTTGGTCCCATGGGAATTCACACACATTTGAACATTTTGAGAGAACGTGAACGCTCAATGGTTTCTTCTTTTGTGGCGGTAAACGGTTGTCCGGCTTCTTTATCGTGCGTAACACTTGTGCGATCGCCGGCCGAAGTGGCCGTGCGGTTAAAGGCGCTGCAGTCTGGAACCGCAAGACCGCTACGGTCGCAGGTTCGAATCCTGCCTCGGGCATGGATGTTTGTGATGTCCTTAGGTTAGTTAGGTTTAACTAGTTCTAAGTTCTAGGGGACTAATGACCTCAGCAGTTGAGTCCCATAGTGCTCAGAGCCATTTGAACCATTTTGAACTTGTGCGATCATTTCGGAATTTTTCAATCCATTCGTAGACACTCCGTTGTAGAAAAACACTGTTCCTGTACTGTACTGAAAGTCTTTGATGAATTTCGGCTCCTGGTACGCCTTCCGACCACAAAAACGCATCACTGAACGTTGCTCTTCTTTGATGCAAATAGACAGCGGAGCAGCCATATTAACAGCACGGCAGCGATAACGAAATTAACCTAGCAGCTTGAAAATTCGAAAGATATAACAATAAATAAACATCGACGTAAAACGACAGTACTACCAAAATAAACAAAATATAACTAAATTGCGGATAATAATTGACTTATCATCGTACTTTTGCGGTCCCCATTAAACATTACAGTACGATATAATCCACACAGCAACAGTGTTCGACCACCAAAGGGGGCGCGCGTCTACGAAACTTCGTGCTGTTCTACTCTTAGCCGCCAATTACGCTACACGTCGGCTGAGTAAGTATTAAGATATCACAAGAGATTGTGCTTCTGGTTCTTGAAGCTATAAATTAATGTAAGTGTTTCACTTTTAATACTGAATTTTACCTACAGTTAAAAAGTCTATCAGAAAATCCAGCCATCACTGGGCGGCTAGTAAACATGTAAAGACATGTGTTCAAAACAAAACAGCAAATTGCTGATGGGATACATTGAGTGAATCATATGCTATATAAAAGAAACGATCTCAACAGACAATTATACAGTTAAATAAAAAACTGTTTCACGTTTATTTCTAAGTAAATGCCGATAACGAATCATAAAAAGCTAAATTTGTGAAACAATGCCATATGCGCAGACTATAACAAATATTATTTTCCTACCGTAGCCTCCTACATACGTGATTCATTTCCGTACATGCCTACATTTCCAAGATAAACGTTGCATTCTATCAACATTTGAAAGTTTTCCGAAGCAACTGTGATGTTTACGAGTAAAGAACTCGAACGAACGTGATGGAGAAATGGAGGTTAACGTCCTGTCGAGAAGAAAGTCACTGTAGACAGAGTGTTGCCGCGATTCGGCTGTGGCCTTGTTGCTTCAGTGCGGCTACATGCTGGAGAAATAGACATTGGGGACTAATGGAAGAGAGAGACAGATAGCTCCACACGTCAGTAATCGAGATGCCTGATAACTCACGCCGCCAGCTAATAAAAGAAATAATGCATGTCAACTTTGCCAGTGTATGTCAGAATTGACTTATGTCTCTTGCATCAAGTACAAACAACGTAATGTATTACAAAGGGAATGGGAAAGGACGAAAGTTAAATGAAAAGGAGATTTTTTTCAAAGAAAAGTTAAATCCACACTTGGTTGACTGCTCCCTGTTATATACGCCGTTCTGCATAGCCTACTACATATGAGTACACTAAATCTATGCCAAGGGATAGGCACAGAGGTAAGAAACAAGGGTTACTACACTTTTGGTTAATAAGTTTCACGTATTTTTCAAGGTCACCCAACTACACACTTTCAGTATCTATGCGAAATCAACTTGTAAATCACAAACAATGAGATATTTAGGATTTTCTTGGCATTGTAATGAATTAGAAAACAAATATTCTTATGCAAAATAGTTATCAATTTTTGCATTTACATTTTAACGCAGAAAATAAGTCTGTCTCAGTGCTTGTCTGGTGCAGTTTTAATAACGTACTGCTTAATTTCTAGCCTACAATTTTGATCTACATCTGAATTATCTAAAAATTCTTTTTCCAAGCACTTATATGACAAAAACAAAGAAGGTATGTTCTCAAAATCTAAAATATCTCTAACTATTTTCCTGTAACTATATCTTGCATCCTCTTAACAGTTGGGTCCGTTAAAGTTTTCAGTTCTTCTTGCTCCGAGCAATCACAGATTTTAAAGTTGCCTTTTATTTCCTGTATTACACGATTGTAAACGCATTCCGCATCTTCTTGAGTGTACATTGTTTGGCGTTTTCCTCCACAGTCTTGTGGAATTTCTAAATAGTTATTCTGTCTCTTCTAAAATCTGCAGATGGGTTCATCTGTTGATAGATTCACAACATACAGTCTACCCCATTTAGATGAAATATAACTATCGTTTATAAGCAGATCCTAAAGTGAAAGGATGTTTATTAACTGGTCACTTGTGAGTGCATTAATAAATTGATCTCTGTGAGTACTCCAGTGCGAGTCCACTTGCCACAGCTATTTACGATAAATTCTAAAGTTTTTTATTTCCCAGTCTTACTCAGATTTTTCCATGTACTATGTTTAAAGATTCTAATTCGGCAATATCTATATCTGACAGAATTTTGGAGAACGGTCTTCTGGAGTCAGGAGAATATGTACCTTGAGCTTCAGTGTAACACTTATGTACAATAATTATTTCGTCTTTGTTGGAGTCGATTTTAACAATTTCCATATACATTACATCTAGATAATTAAGACTATAGGCAGACAAAATGTAGTTCATAACTTTTTGTTGGTCTTAGTTGTTTGGAAGGTTTACTAGTACACCAGTCAGTTTTATATTTACTCCTGTTGCTGTAGTACATAAACTTGCTGAACACAGTGTATATGATCATTCAGGAACTGCTAAGTAAGCTGCGTTATAATTTACACACATGGAACCTACTGGCACAGAGTATGGCAGAACAGATACAAATACTGTTTGTTGGCATTTCAGGCACTTAAACAGTATAGCACATAGTCAAACGCCATCCATTCTGTAGTGGCATATTATACCTTTCATTCTGCTAATAATCACGTTCTTTAGCCAAGAAAGATGTAAAAATTATCCTGTAGTAGCATGTATCGACAGGTTTTAAAATCAATAAATTGGTTACTGATATCTTTGTTTAGTCATGGTTGTGTGATTTGATATACACTATAAACATGTTATGTATCTTCACTATACAATTGGAGCTCACCCACATCACTCAGTCTGTTCCAACATTCTTATCGTTGTTCATCAGCATGCTTCTCTTTGCTTGGTAGACTTGGTAATTACAAGAGTCGTGATTTGAAGTTAGGTAATCCCACCTCTCCATTAAGAATCCCAGCAAAAACCTGCTTCAACACAGTTCCACAAGGTAATAATCGTCTAAGCGAAGCTGCTGCAATATCCCTGGAACTTCATCCATGTCTGCAGCCAAATCCACTTTATATTGTGCAGCAACAAGATTATTATACATCCTTCGAAATGGTTTCTAATGATTCCTCGTTCATTTTTTCCAATTTGCCTCTGGCTGCCACATTGCTGTTCTTATATGGGGGGGGGGGAGGGGGGGGTCTTGCCCACTCGTCGCTAATAGGATGACTACAGGCTGCAGCGTTCTCGGAATGCTATACAACAATTCAAACAAATAACATTAGTAGTTTTATTTCTACAAAGAAACTGACAATACTTAACTTTGGAGATAAATCTGCGTCACAAGTAACATGCCAACGGTAATAATTTCCGCTGTAGGCAAAGATCCTGCAATTAACTTATAAGAATCACAACAAGTTGTTCTGGTAGCACGCTCCGCAAATACGTTCCACTAATGTCAGTACACTGAGGCGATCTGCGCCCCGAGGCTGGCAGAAGCGGCGCTTATATTCATTTCTTCCAGATGTCGCTCCTGACGCGGTGTTGTCCAATTCCATGCACCGTTCATCTTAGTTCCGGTGCTTGTGGTTACGCCAGAACACTATATACAAGAAATATTAGTTCTGCTTTGACGCCGTGAGATGAACATAGAGAATTTACTATGTAGATAATTGTTAAATGCATCTCACATCCTTCTTTAACAATACAGGCTGTCCGTTCTCTAATTGTTCTTGTTTGCCCACCTGATCCAGGTGTTAACAACCATGATATTTTCATAAAACAGTTGTGTAAGCACTTTTGAATTAGTCTTGCAAAGGAGCATGCCTTTTTCATTGTAAATCGCTTGCAATACAATCTATTCAGTACACAAAATTACGGATATACTTCCAAAAATTAGATGACATCACAATCCAAGACGATGGAAGCAACTTGTTATCAAGATAGGATTTATTGATAGTATTCTACCAATGAAATAGTGAAGGCAGCAGGGGATCAAGTAGGTAAAAAGACGAGGGCTAGAAGAAATCCTTGGGTAACAGAGCAGGCACTGAATTTAATTGATGAAAGGAGAAAATACAAAAATTCAGTAAACGAAGCAGGCAGAAAGGAATACAAACGCCTCAAAAATGAGATCGACAGGAAGTGCAAAATGCATAAGCAGGGATGGCTAGAGGACAAATGTAAGGATGTAGAGGCTTATCTCACGAGGGGTAAGATAGATACTACCTACAGGAAAACTAAAGAGACCTCTGGAGAAAAGAGAACCACTTGTATGAATATCAAGAGCTCAGATGGAAACCCAGTTCTAAGCAAAGAAGGGAAAGCAGAAAGGTGGAGGGAGTATATAGAGGGCCAATACATGGGCAATGTACTTGAGGACAATATTATGGAAATGGAAGAGGATGTAGATGAAGATGAAATGGGAGATACGATTATGCGTGAAGAGTTTGACAGAGCACTGAAAGACCTGAGTCGAAATAAGGCCCTGGGAGTAGACACCATTCCATTAGAACTACTGACGGCCTTGGGAGAGACAGTCCTGACAAAATTCTACCATCTGGTGAGCAAGATGTATGAGACAGACCAAATACCCTCAGACTTCAAGAAGAATATAGTAATTCCGATCCCTAAGAGAGCAGGTGCTGACAGATGTGAAAATTACCGAACAATCAGTTTAATAAGTCACGGATGCAAAATACTAACGCGTGTTCTCTACAGACGAATGGAAAAACTGGTAGAAGCTGACCTCGGGGAAGATCAGTCTGGATTCCGTTGAAATGTTGGAACACGTGAGGCAATACTGACCCTACGACTTATCTTAGAAGAAAGATTAAGGAAAGGCAAACCTACGTTTCTAGAATTTGTAGACTTAGAGAAAGGTTTTGACAATGTTGACTGGAGTACTCTCCTTCAAATTCTGAAGGTGGCAGGGGTAAAATACAGGGAGCGAAAGGCTATTTACAATTTGTACAGAAACCAGATGGCAGTTACAAGAGTCGAGGGACATGAAAGGGAAGCAGTGGTTGGGACGGGAGTGAGACAGGGTTGTAGCCTCTCCCCGATCTTATTGAATCTGTATATTGAGCAAGCAGTAAAGGAAACAAAAGAAAAATTCGGAGTATGCATTAAAATCCATGGAGAAGAAATAAAAACTTTGAGGTTCCCCGATGACATTGTAATTCTGTCAGAGACAGCAAAGGACTTGGTTCAAATGGTTCAAATGGCTCTGAGCACTATGGGACTCAACTGCAGTGGTCATCTGTCCCCTAGAACTTAGAACTGCTTAAACCTAACTAACCTAAGGACATCACACACATCCATGCCCGAGGCAGGATTCGAACCTGCGACCGTAGTAGTCGCACGGTTCCGGACTGCGTGCCTAGAACCGCGAGACGCAAAGGACTTGGAATAGCAGTTGAACGGAATGGACAGTGTCTTGAAAGGAGGGTATAAGATGATCATCAACAAAAGCAAAACAAGGATAATGGAATGTAATCGAATTAAGTCGGATGATGCTGAGGGAATTAGATTAGGAAATGAGACACTTAAAGTAGTAAAGGAGTTTTGCTATTTGGTGAGCAAAATAACTGATGAAGGTCGAAGTAGAGAGGATACAAAATGTAGACTGGCAATGGGAAGGAAAGCGTTTCTTAAGAAGAGAAATTTGTTAACGTCGAGTATAGATTTAAGTGTCAGAAAGACGTTTCTTAAAGTATTTGTATGGAGTGTAGCCATGTATGGAAATGAAACATGGACGATAAATAGTTTAGACAAGAAGTGAATAGAAGCTTTCGAAATGTGGTGCTACAATAGAATGATGAAACTTAGATGGGTAGATTACATAACTAATGAGGAGGTTTTGAATAGAATTGGGGAGAAGAGGAATTTGTGGCACAATTTGGCCAGAAGAAGGGGTCGGTTGGTAGGACATGTTGTGAGGCATCAAGGGATCACCAATTTAGTATTGGAGGGCAACGTGGAGGATAAAAATCGTAGAGGGAGACCAAGAGATGAATACACTAAGCAGATTCAGAAGGATGTAGGCTGCAGTAGGTACTGGGAGATGAAGAAGCTTGCACAGGATAGAGTAGCATAGAGAGCTGCATCAAATCAGTCTCAGCACTGAAGACCACAACAACAACAACATTCACCACCAGAAGCTGACAGTGTAATGAGCAGTGGGTGTCAGCTAATGGGAGGGTGGGGGGAGGGAGTGTCAGAAACTGGGGGCTGTCTTGAAACTATAACAGCTTACTGTGAAACTGTAACAAGTTGCCCCAAAACTGACCATTAATGCCCACCCAGTAACATCTGGTGTAAAGGTATCAATTATTTATGTAGGACTTTAACATTATTAGTTGAATAAAAATTTTCCGCAAAATTGTGGTCATCCAAAGTAACGACTAAAGCACAGAGATATATTTTATCATGATGAAAAAGACTGCTTCAGCTGTATGATAAATATTTATTTATGAACCAATGTTAGACCCACTTCATCATGGATACATTTATTTCACAATTTAGTTCAAGCAGTAACCAGTAGACGATCCATCAGTCTCTGTTAACTTGTAATAAAACTGTTCAACAATCGGTAATCAAGTTTAAATGAGGGAAACATTTATTTCACAACGTAGTTCAAGCGATAACCAGTACAGAAAATCCAACATTCTCCGTCATATTGTTCAATTGTCAAGAGGTCCGTAGTAAAGTTAAAATATAACAGACTGCAGGGAACGTCATGCCGACAAAGGAAACCAAAGGTGTAACATCGTCGTGACGACATGAGGGAAGTAGCACCTTGCAAGGCTGCTAATGATCCTTGAATACACGTATCTGTTTCCTATAATTTTGAAATGCAGAGATACAACACAAACATTCAGACTAATTTCTCTGCATTATACACATCGTGTCATTGTTCAACGCTTTTTTCATCTTGCACACAAAACGTAAATATGTCAGATATACATACAACCTCTACCAATAGAATCTGTATTTTTCTTATCAAATTTTGCTGAAATACGAGAAAACACCGATTCCTCTACTTGAATGCTACGAAACTTCAGACATCGGGGTGTGGACATAAGAAAAATATGCACTGGGAGACTGTTAGCACTGGAGGAGGTACAGTGCCATCCAATACTGACAGTGATGTATGTCAATATGAAATTTGCTGCGTCAGTGTCGGTTTGGCCGAAGGTCAGCAAAATATATCTCTTGTCCAGGTTCTTTACCATCAGTGCTGGCGAACTCGCTTCGTAACAACAGCTCTGAGCGCACGATACATCATGAAAAAGTGAGCAACATAGACACACATGATTTCCAAAATGGTGACGCACACTAACATACTTTTTCGATTTGTGGTTAGTAGTAAAATAGTTTATGTAAAAACGTCAGTTCCTATTCATGAATTATCATACGTAGGTACTGTAAGAGATATTAAAGTCCAACCTCTAAAAGAAGGTAACTGTGACACCATTTGTAAATCAGAAACGTGTTTCGTTCTCACATACAAAATCATTGGTTTCGGTTAAGGTTGAAACTCTTTTTCATAAGTGAACCTGAGTGAAGAACTTTAAAAATTCTGAGCATTTTATTGTTTTTGAAGTACAGGATAGGTATGAGTGTATTTACTACACTGAACAGTTTCTGTTTCTGTATGAGAAACAGTTTGTGTTCTGTTAGATATGTAGTATTTATATTGTACACTGTTAGCCTTCAAAATACAAGTCACTGGTCTTCAGTTTTCTTAAAGATATAGTAGCATAAACTCAGCTTTCTAACTGGGATATCTCACGTATTTACTCAAACTATAGCAATCTACTGTTTGCAGTAGATGATATTCAAAAAATGTCTTCAAGATGAAGCAGAATGTATAATAAATTGATATGTATCCACTGAGTGTGACAGCATAAAATAACAAACAATTTTCACTGGAAGTGATAATCACTGTGATTTATTGTATGAAAATGCAATAACAATAATAATAGTAATAAAATATGTGTCAGCTGCATTTTTGTTTGGTGTTTCTTTCTCTCTTTTCTCTCCGTAATTCAATGTCATTGCTTCATTAAAGCAAGCATTGCAGAGTAAATGAAATATACTGGTTATGATGATGATGAGACCAAACTGCTGAGGTCATCGGTCCCTAGGCTTACACACACCCATGCCCAAGGGAGGACTCAAACATCCCACAGGGGGAAACCGCGCGAACCGCGGCTAGCGGTAACTACCCCCCCCCCCCCCCCCCCACCGGGCTACACCGCGCGGCTGATGGCTGATGAAAATGATGGCGGTGATGATGAAGATGATCCTGAGCCATATATTGAACTATTGTACTTTTTGTGCAGTGTGCACACATGCGAGATGAAATATAATGAGGAGACAGTACAATATTAACAGAGTTCTAACAATATGCAGTCTTTGTGTGTGCGTGTGTGTGTATATGTGTGTCTTTGTGTGCTGGTGCCAATTTATGCAATTCAGAGACGTATATCTTTGGACATGGAGCTAATTCAAGTAAAATTTATGTATTTATTTGACACAGATTACTGAACATGATGCCATTTGACGAAAATTCAGACGCAAATATCTTTGAACATGTGACCAATTCAAGTCAAGCTTTCGTAATTATTCGGAAATGCTGCATATCTTTGAACTTGACGCCATTTTTAATACAAATTAAGTGACTCGCTGACTCATTTTAACATTGTGCCGAGACGGCTGGGAGGGGAGGTGGCGTTCGTTGTCATGTGCTGATGATAGCATCAATGATAAGGGGAAGACGTCTCTGATAACAGTGAAGATATCACTAACGAGGAGGGTGGGGCTCGTCACGTCATGCTTCGGGGCATCTGACAAGCATGTGTATGTTCTTCGTGAACCGCAACAAATGGATGAAAGACAAAGAGCACCAAAGAACCTATAGACATTCTACATCGAACACATCGCTACAATACTCTCTGCAAGTTCCTTTCGTGGAACATGAAAACATGTACGGTGTATAATCTACCACAGCAATCCTTCATCCAGCCACCGACGTTAATAAAGTCAAAACCTACTTTCACAAATAAAAAAGTTGCATACTCAGAGAACGCTAAAATTGGCTGAAAAACAAATGTCGTCGTCATCATCTTTATAATATATCAGAGTTAAATATACAAATATGTGAGTTTCTAATGGCGGCAGGCAAAGCACGGTACAGTATATGCAGAAATGTTTAACAAAGACTTGGGGAAGTTAAACTGAGGCAAAAGAAATGTATTTAGACTGTATATTGACTTCAAATAAAGCAAACTGGGGACACAAGAAACTTGACATTCAATAACAGATGCACCACATGACTGAAGGTCCCGTGATCACAAAGACTCAAATATAAAAACACGACTACAAGAAAAGCGTAGAATGCGCCGGCCGGTGTGGCCGTGCGGTTCTAGGCGCTTCAGTTCGGAACCGCGTGATCGCTACGGTCGCAGGTTCGAATCCTGCCTCGGGCATGGATGTGTTTGATGTCCTTAGGTTAGTTAGGTTTAAGTAGTTCTAAGTTCTAGGGGACTGATGACCACAGATGTTAAGTCCCATAGTGCTCAGAGCCATTTCAACCATTTGAACCAAAAGCGTAGAATGACCTAAACTGAAGGGGGGCTTCACTAAACTGAATGCTTAATGCGTCTGGTTGGATGACCAAAACACGGTCCTGTAACCAGCTCACGGGAAGTACAAAAAGACTCGTAAATAATTCTACACTCCTAAATATCAGCGGACCTTCGCAAGTCATGGCAGTTTTAATAGAGGAATACAAACATCAGACGAATAAACTAACTGCGAAACCTGGCCTATGGACAATCACTTCTCTCCCAAATAACCATTGCTCGTATGTGCCTCGCATTAACGGAAACCGCCATGGCCACTCGTTCCTCCTCATCGTGTGTGGAAACAGTGGAACTTTCTCACTCACTGCCAGTGGTAATCTTGAATCTCCATTAATTCTTCTTAGCATACTGGGCTGTCTAGATACGCATTCTTGCCCAAATTTTTCTTTTGTAAATTCTTTGAATATTCCATCTTGACATGAGTAATTGGTGGGTGTCTAGAGTGAAGATTTCATTGATCATTTTGGCACTGAGAAGAACGATGGAATTTGAAATTTCGTTAAAATATCCTGCCGCAACGAGAAACAACTTTGTTTTAGTGGTTGCGGCCGTCATTCGCGTACTATATCTGAGGCACTCTCTCCACTATTTCGCGATAATGCAAAACGAGCTGCCCTTCTTTGAACTTTCTGATGTCCCTCGTCAGTCCTATCTGATGCGGATTCCACAGACCGTGCACCAACACTCCAGAAGAGGATGGACAATTGCAGTGGAGGGAGTCTATTTAGTAGACCTGTTTTATTTGCTAAGTGTACAGTCTGTGGTTCGCTTTCCCCACAACTCTGTCTATGTGATTGTTCCAGTTTAAGTTATAATCGCAAAGTATTTAGTTGAATTTTGGAGCCTTAGAATTATGTGGTTTATCGTGTAACCGAAATTCAGCAGATTCCTTTCGGACTCATGTGGAGGACGTCACACTTTTCATTCTTTAGAAACAATTTACAATGACCGCATCGTACAGATACCTGGTCTTAATCATTTTGCGATAGGTTTTGATCACCTGATGACTTAACAAGACGGTAACTGACAGCATCATCTGCACACAATCTCCTGCAGGTTGTCTCTTTTATCGTTTAAAAAGATCAGGAACAGATGAGGACTTATGGCACTTCCCTGGGGAACGCCAGATATTAACTTTGTTTTACTCGATGACCTTTCGTCAGTTGCAACAAACTGTGACCTTTCTGACAGGAAACCACGAAACCAGTCGCACAACTGGAACGACACTGTAGGAACCCAGTTTGATCAGAAGTCGCTTGTGGGGTATGGTGTCACAGCCTTGTGGAAATATAATATGGAATACATTTTACATCCCCTATCGGTTGCACTCATTAATTTGTGTGAATAAAAAACTAGTTGTGTTTCACAAGAACAATATTTTCTGAATCCTTTTGGATCTTTCTCAATAAATCATTTTACTCAAGGTAATTCGTGAAGTTCCATCACAGAATATGTTCCAAAATCCTGATGCAAATCGATGTTAGTGATGTAGGTCTGCAATTCAGAGGATTACTCGTAATCCGTTCTTGAGTATTGGTGTGACCTGTGCGACTTTACAGTCGTTAGGTACGAATCTTCCGACGAGCAAGCGGTTGTATATGATTGCTAAGTGACGAGTTATTATATCAGCATACTCTGACGGAAACCTAACTGGTATGGGCCTTGCCTTTATTAAGTGATTTAAGCTACTTCGCTGCGCGGAGGGTATCTGTATCTAAGTTACGCCTAAGACTTTACAACTTTGTTGCTATAACCCTCTACAATGACTTTGCACTCCACTTGGCATATTTATTAATGATTATTTGTTTGTCTGGCAGACACCTTGTGTTACTGCAATTTCACTGTCTGAAAGAAGTTTCTAACAGGACGCGGTTTGCTCATATAGTGTATAGTAGCTAGCGATGGTCTAAAGCGCTCCATTCCACCCAGTCAAGTGCTCACTCCCTACACACCGGGTAATAATACTCATAAAGTGCGCGCTGGATATCTCGCATTCTCTTTATCAGTGACTTACTTCCTGTGTCGGACATTACCCTCTGTACCGGTTTTGCCTATGCTATTGCCAAATAATCCGATTTGCGGCACTTTTTGTCCACGGTGGCCAAATTGTTTCTCTGTCGAGTGTACTTGGACGATGCTTACGATACGAAACGTCAGGAGCATTTTTTATCAAGAAAGACACTGCTGAGTTACCTCTTCATCCACATGACTACTCTGCAACTTACACTTTCTCCACCGGTCTACTTTCTGACTAGTTCCACTCTCAAGGAAGCTGCTGTAGTTTCTAACGTGTCGTTGTCACTGTGGTCAACAGTACTCTTCCCGCCGGCCGGGATGGCCGAGCGGTTCTAGACGCTACAGTCTGGAGCCGAGCGACCGCTACGGTCGCAGGTTCGAATCCTGCCTCGGGCATGGTGTAACCTCCCCACAAAAATTTAAAAAAGGACAATATTATTTAAGAATGCTAATGGACATTGCGCTAAGTGTAACCTCTCCACTGAAATTTTAAAGACAGAAATAATAAATGAATGGGAGCCAAACGTAACCTCCCTAGCAATTAAATTTAATGACAATAAAAATGAGAATCGCAATCTGACCCAAGTATAAGTTCCTCACAAAAAAAAATGAAAGTCCATTCAGTGATAAGAAAATCTCAGTGATAATGATAACTCAATTAAACCGAAATATCGGTCTTTGGCCCTTGTGCAAAAATCAGAATTAATTTCTTACCTCATTGAAACTGCTTGTCAAATTTCTGCTGTTATTGTTGCGCACGGCTTGGAGGAACTGCATTGCAAATAATATATTTTTTTTTTTGAAATTTAACTGAAACTTTTCTTTAAGGGAAGTGGAACGAAATCGTTAGTTCAATTAAATAAATTTTTTTTGTAAAAATTGCCCTGAAATCAAAATTATTATTGGGGCACTTGTTGGAAATTAATTACAATAAATAAACTTTACATTATCTGATGATTACCTTAATTAACAATATACCTCATTCAGCATCTTGACCAGAATGCCATGTCGACGCTCGCCGACTGCGTCCCGCTCGCGACCGTGACAGGACTAAACCACTACTGCCGACAGACTACATCACACAACCGCACTGGGCTGCTACTACTGACGGACTGCTCTGCATGACGACTACTAGCGTACTGCTGGACGCAACTGAACTGAGCTACTGCTATCGACAGACTGCACTTGCCTACTGCAACTCGCGTACTGCTCTACATGACGACTACTAGCGAACTGCTCGCAACACTCGCGCGGTTAAGCGCAGACTAACCACGATAATAGGCTCTCTGGTCAAAGATTTTAACGTGCCTCACCATCGCTGCTACGTTACATACGTGTTTCATAACCCTCCACTGGGGGGGGCAAAAATTTGGCAGCGATGGTGAGTCATTTGGACTTGCCATCGCAAGAAATTTTTACAATTTACAGAATATTCAAATTTAGTACATAAATTAAATGTTGTGCACATGCACCGAGTACAAAACATTTCAGACAAAGACAAGATATGAGTACAAAACATATTAGCAAATCAGAAAACTGTATATACAAATTATTGGACAGATAACAAAGTGCACACGCACTGAAGAAATTCTTTAGCATATTCAGAACAAATAAACAGACTGGCAAAAAAAAAAAAATCATGTTGACAAGTGACATGAGTGCACATGCACTGCAGTTGAGAACATATCAGTAAATGATGAAATATATATACAATGAGTAACAAATGACATAAGTGCATACGCACTGAAGTGTTGAATATACAGAATGAGTACAAATCATATTGAAAAATGAGAAAAGTGCACAGGCACTGAAGTTCAGTAGAAAACATATTAACACACAACATAAGTGCACATGCACTGTAGTTCAGAACATATCAAAATAAAAAAATGTATATACAATATAAAAGACAAGAGTGCACATATACTGTACTTCAGAACAAATCGAAAAAATGTCTTTAGCATTTTCACAACAAATAAACATAATGGCAAAAAAAATCATATCGACAAGTGACGTAAGTGTACTCGCACTGGAGTTCAGCATATCTAAAATGTATAACCCATGAACATAAATGATGTTAGCAAAAAAATGATTTTCACTATGTGACAAGAATTAGGATAGGAAAGGGAAGGATTGCATCATGGTTGTAGCACTTTAGATTGCACACAGCTGTTCTGAAAGTCCATATCTTTCCACAGAAGTACAACACCAAGTGACACAATTTGCAGTTCTTTTCCCATCAGAATTTATCAGTGTAGCCAAGACACTGAACTGTCGTAGTAATGTTCCATGTTCTCATTTTGGCAGTACACTAGGTACACCAAACAGTGGGACCATAATAACGTCTTCATCGCTCACGGTGGTGGACAGCATGTCGTGTCAACACCACGCTCTTACAAGGCACACCAACGTAGAATTAGTGCAAAAACCAAATATAGTGCTCCATGATCATTAGGATAAACAGGACAAAAGGACATTGCAGTAATTCAGGGTAGTTAGCTCATAAGGTAAAGGACATTAGTAGTTTGCGGCATTCATAGCCCAGTTATTGAACATTTCTGTACCATGTATGTAGTATTACAGAAAAATGTTCATTAATTGTTTTACATAGAATCAGTAACCTTCTTTTCCTAGTTACAAAGCATTATTAAATAATCGCATTCTTTTCCAGTTACAAAGTATAGCATAGTTAATTAATCATTTGTCATTCCAATATAGTAAGAATCATTAGCCTTCTCCTAATTACAAAGTATTAGTAAACAATCGCATTCTTTTCCAGTTACAAAGCATAGTTAATCATTTGTCATTTCAATATATAGTCAGAATCACATTCTTTTCCAGTTACAAAGCATAATTAAGAATCATTAGCCTTCTTCTAATTACAAGCATTATGGAACAATCGCATTCTTTTCCAGTTACAAAGTATGGCATAGTTAATTAATCATTTGTCATTCCAATACAGTAAGAATCATTAGCCTTCTCCTAATTGCAAAGTATTAGTAAACAATCACATTCTTTTCCAGTTACAAAGCATAGCATAGTTAATTAATTATGTGTCATTACAATATAGTATTAATCATTAGCCTTCTCCTAATTACAAAGCATTATGAAACAATCGCATTCTTTTCCAGTTACAAAGTATGGCATAGTTAATTAATCATTTGTCATTCCAATACAGTAAGAATCATTAGCCTTCTCCTAATTACAAAGTATTAGTAAACAATCGCATTCTTTTCCAGTTACAAAGCATAGTTAATCATTCGTCATTTCAATATACAGTAAGAATCATTAGCCTTCTCCTAATTACAAAGCATTATGAAACAATCACATTCTTTTCCAGTTACAAAGTATCAACATTGAAAACAAGAAATAATTAATGGCATAATTAATAACATAATTCATTGATTGACATTAATTATTGGCACTCAGTGGCCAGCAAGTATTGAATAGAATAAAACATTGTTCATCATGCAGTATTATTCAAATCATTATGAAGTCATTATTAAAAATCAATTAATTACAGTCATAGCATTAATAATCATGGCCATTATAAGTAGTCTCATTACAATAAACAGTGGCAGTCCTTGGCCAGTTACAAAGCATTATTTTATATATATATTTTTTGTATCATTAAGAGGTCATTGCTGAAGTGACATACTATTCAGAGTTGATCAGTATTATTCAGAATTATCATAAACTAGTGACATTATGTGGGACTGGTAATACCTCTTTTAGCAATGCATTGCGTTGGGATCGATAATTAATTGCTGAGGCATAACACTATTTGCTTTTGACCTATTGCTGCAAATGAGGATAGTTAACGTCATTCGTCATGAGTCAGCTGTAGCAAGGTTATGTAACAAGGCAGTATATGTGATCACATTTATAAATGATAAACACAAATGGGTGAAAAATAAAAATGCAAGTACTAGAACAGGTATAATAAGTAACAGGTTTAGTAAGTATCATGACAAGCTTCTCCTGGAAAAAATACAAAATGGATTATTGACCTGAAAGAAGAAACGCACACTATGCTGAAAAGTAGTGAACTTCGAATTAACAGGTAGTGAAATGTGTATAAAAATGTGTTCCATAGCTGTCCTTTCCAAAACTTTCCGTCATCCTACTATGCAATGTAACACCTGCTGTCAAAACAAACTGCAACAAATACTCAAATAACTACATAGCCTAAATATAACTTCAACATTATCCTCATCTGTAAAGAAAGAAACTTCATTATCCATCACTTCATTATCCATATTATCATAACTTCATTATTATCGTCACCTATAAAGAAAAACTTCATTATTCATAATACCATATCCTTCATCATTATTCATCAGCATTCATTATCATCTGCAAAAAATCACTTCATTACTCATTATACAACTATTCCTTATCTCTAGCATATTTCATCACTAAAACTAAGATGTGTAGTTCTGCCTGACAGCCTGCATCAATCACCTTGTATTCTGGAAGAAAAAATTAGTTAAGACTGCTATTCTACGATGAGTGTAGTATATTCTTGTTAATGTTTGTTAATCCTGATCCATTTACTCTTCCTCATAAAGTTATTGCATCTTCTATCGTTTATTCCGTAGGTGAAATTCCCATTTCTGTTGAATTTATTTCTTACACGCATCATTTCTTTCTGAAATTGATGAACAAAGATTAATGTCTTGCATTTAAATCATATACCCACTAAATAATGACTGGTTAATGCGAATCCGATATGGACCTGCGTATAGAAGTTCAAATTTACTGCACTTACCTTTTAATTTGCTGGATAAATAGTGTGTACGTACTAATATCTTCTGTCCAACGTGAAAGTCGCGGCGTGTACAAACCTGTTTTTGCTGTCTTCTCCGGCGCTCTGCGGCACGTTTGATGTTGTTCAGCGCAATGTCAATTATTTCGTGGTGTCTTAGTCGACGACATTTAGGGAAGTTTATTAATTCTTTAATTTTGTTTGGTGGTTCAACGTTTTTCAATATAACAGACGGAGATAGCATAGTGGATTCATTTGGAATGGAATTAATTACATCTTGGAATGAGAGTATGTGTGCATCCCAATCAATATGTCTTTTGTGGCAGTATATTCGGCACAGCTTACCAATTTCTTTCATTAACCGTTCACAAGGATTCGAAGAAGCATGGTACTTGGATATACAAATCGGAGAAATGTTTCTAGCTCGTAACATGCGTATCCATGTACCAGAACGAAATTGAGATCCATTGTCAGAAATTACTCTCATCACATGCCCTACATGAAATAGAAAATGTTTTACAAATGCATTCGAAACAGTTTTAGCAGTAGCTTTGCGTAATGGAGTGAAAGTAACAAATTTTGAAGTTAGCTCAACAGCGACAAAGATGTAGCAAAAACCTCTGTTAGTTCTCGGAATCGGACCAAAAATGTCTACAGCGGCCATATGTTTTAATTTAACAGGTACAATGGGATATAAAGGAGGAATATGTGAAGTGGTGGCTGATTTAGCTTTCTGGCAAATTTTACAAGACGCTAAAACTCGTCGTATACGTTTCTCCATGTTGGTAAAATAACAATTCTGTCTCAGTATAAGAAAACATTTTCGTGCTCCGTAATGTGCGTAACTTAAATGAGTGTACCAGATTAATTTGTTAACCAGTTCGTCAGGAATGCATAATAACCAATTGTTGCTGTCAGGATGAGAGCGGCGAAACAGAATGTCATTGCGTACAGTGTAATGGTTTCTAATCGTAACATTATTCTTATCTTGCCAAAAGTGTTTAATTTCTTTCCACACGTTGTCTTTATTTTGCTCTTTTGCTATGTCCTGTAATGACGATGAAATAAAGTTTTCAAATGCAACTTGCTGAATGTACATGACACTGAAATTTGCTTTGCAGAATTTGGTTGCTACGTCTTGCTGATTGTTGCTCAGAGAACGGGATAGTGCGTCTGCTATAACATTTTGTGTACCGGGAATGTGAACAATCGTAAAATTAAATTCTTGTAAATATAGTTTCCATCTACTTAACCTGTCGTGAGTAAATTTAGCTGAAAGCAAAAATTGTATAGCTCTATGGTCTGTGTAAACGGTAGTATGTCTGCCATAAAGAAAGTGCCGAAATCTCGTAAAAGCCCATACAACACATAATGTTTCAAGTTCTGTAACAGAATAATTTCGTTCAGCAGGTGACAGAATGCGACTTGCAAACGCGATGTTTTTAATTACTATTGAACCATCTTCTTCAATTTCCTGGAAAATGTGTACGCCTAAAACGGTGTTAGAACTGTCAGTGGCAATGGAAAAATTTCTGGTAAGATCTGGGTGCGATAAAAGTGGAGCATTCAACAGGGCATGTTT
Source organism: Schistocerca serialis cubense (assembly GCF_023864345.2). Lineage (NCBI taxonomy): Eukaryota > Metazoa > Arthropoda > Insecta > Orthoptera > Acrididae > Schistocerca > Schistocerca serialis. Next base: position 174,838,952 of record NC_064642.1, read on the forward strand.
CAAATAACATTCTCGTGAGCAAAATTCTGCGTGTCAAAAGTAATGTTTGCGTTACTGTAATATGGTAATATGCAATCTGTGCTGTATCTGGTTAAATTCTATCGTACGTCCTGTTATTTACGGGAGGATGCTGTGGCATATCCACTATATGAACTGTTCTGTTATTTCTTACTGACGTATTACGCTATCGATGACACCTATTGTCTGGATCATTCATGATAATGTGTTGTTGCTGATGTTGTTGCTGCTCATAAGATCGACTGTTATTGAATGTACGCTGAAAATTGTGCTCATCATTTTTTTTACGTCTGTCATGATAGTAATTTCTATACGGCGCATTGCGATACGAGTTGAAATAGTGTGTTATCTGTACGTAGTTATTTCTTTGCTGCCATGCGTTACTATTTGTTGGAGCTGGGACTATACGTGCACGCGGCGAAACATTAAAGTTTGGTTGACCTTGTAGACCGCATTGTTGGTTACGTATGCTAAGCGGCTGACTTTCATGCTATTGTGGTGGAAAACGTCTATTGTTACCAAAAAATGCGTTTGCTGTTAATTTTACACATATGATGATTACGATTTTATCTGTTATTAAAGTTACGGCGGTAGTTGTCATTACGGGAGTGCCTACTGAAAATTGTCACATTCGGTAAATGATTTGTCATATCGGGTTTTCATTACAATGTTTCTTAATTCTACATAGAGCAATAGTTAAAGAGCTGTTTGGATAGATATAAAGGATAGTAGAAGAGAAGGCAGCAGTGCAGAAAACTAAAGATGAAACAGCACTACTACAGCTCGGGGCCCTATGCTCGCTACGGCACATATTCATTAAAGCGTAATAAATCCCCTGAGGTCTATTATGCACTGAGAATAAATTTTAGTTTTTGCGTTACAGGCAATAGCGGTAAAAATTCAAAAGCAAATAGTTGTATCCAAGTTAATTCTAGTTTCTTCATTATAGGCAATGCTGTTGTAAATGCAATAGCAAATTGTCGCATTAGGTTGAAAGCTAGCTTCTGCATTACAGGTAATAGCGGTGAAAGTACAAAAATAAATTGTCTTATACAGTGCAAATCGTGTATCTGTGCTCTGTCATTATTAAATTCTTTACATTTTCTTGCGGATAAAAATTGCTCGTAATCTACGTTCTCGTCATTGAATTTGATAACACGTTCGGGTTTGTGAGTGAATCTGTTCGTCTGTGTCATTTCGTACTTCAAGTTGCGTAGCTTTTCATATTTTAAGTCGCGTAGCTTTTTGGATTTTACGTCTCGTAGTCTCTGTAAATTGCTCACATTATACGCGCTGCGTGAGTCAGACAAATGTTCGCAAAGTGGCGGATTCTGTGACGTATTGGTGACTGAAATATTTTTCAACTCTGTTACTGTAACACTTTCGTCAATTTGGTTGTTCTGTCTTGCTAATTTCTCGTCAACTTCCATATTCGGAGTGTGTGAAACTTCCAGTGGCTCTTAATTAAACTCGTCGCGTATCTGTACTGCGTTTTTAGGGCATTGTTCGGTGACTGCATTAATTTCGTGTATCTGTGTTGCGTTTGCTGAACATTGTTCAGTGACTGCATTAACTTCGTCTTTATGTAATTCTGTTGTGCTTACACGTGTGCTACTTAATTCTTGTGCAACAGTGCCAACTTCTTCATTACTGTTATTAGCACAAGTCTTAGTATCCACACGTAATTGTCCTCTATTATCATAATAATGCGCGGCAATGGCTTCAATCTGTTCATTAAGCTGTTCATTCCGTTCACTAAGTTGTTTGATTTTTTTATTAATGTTGTCTTGTTCTTCATTCGATTGTTTATACCTTTCATTAATTAATTCACTTCGTTTGAAACCGTTTTCCAGTTTTTCATTCATTAGTCGTAAAATTGCTATAATGTGATCCCGGCCAAAATTATCTACTCTGTTATCCGTGCTGTTTAATTGCGTACCTACAATTGTCACGTTTTGTGCGACCATTTGGTCATTCTGTAATTTACAAAAAGATCTGTCACTCGAACGTACATTGTCAGTCACTATTTCGGAATTAAATGAATCCGTCGTATTTTCGGTACACTGTCCATTCTTATTAGAAACATTTGTCTGTACGTTACTTGAATTTTCCAAATCGGGTGTGTTATGCTGGGCAGCGCTCATTACAATAGAGCGTCCCGCGTCATCAATTGTCGTCAAATTAACAGACGAGACAATTGAGTTCGTTTGTTCATCATTAAGATAAAAGTCATCATTAGTGGTTGTAATGCACTGATTGTTAGTGAACGCAGGATTGTCATCATTACACTGCGTGTCACAATTACTATCGGTCACGTTGTTTAAGTCGGTAATTTCATTCACAATACTTCGCGATACACTATTCACAGTCTTTCGCGGCATTTTTACAATAGTCAAAATTGTTCAAAAACAGAAATAAACACAATGCAAAAGCAACACACAAGTACAACAGAGCAACGAATTGCCGTTGACCTGTAGAAAGAAAGTCACAAGTTAATAAAAGCGTTGCGCCAAATCCTAATTATACTTAAGCAAATAAGAGCAGATATCTGACTGTTTTTCAAAAGATTCTCAACGAAATACGATCCTGGACTGGGTGTCGCCAAGTGTAACCTCCCCACAAAAATTTAAAAAAGGACAATATTGTTTAAGAATGCTAATGGACATTGCGCTAAGTGTAACCTCTCCACTGAAATTTTAAAGACAGAAATAATAAATGAATGGGAGCCAAACGTAACCTCCCTAGCAATTAAATTTAATGAGAATAAAAATGAGAATCGCAATCTGACCCAAGTATAAGTTCCTCACAAAAAAAATGAAAGTCCATTCAGTGATAAGAAAATCTCAGTGATAATGATAACTCAATTAAACCGAAATATCGGTCTTTGGCCCTTGTGCAAAAATCAGAATTGATTTCTTACCTCATTGAAACTGCTTGTCAAATTTCTGCTGTTATTGTTGCGCACGGCTTGGAGGAACTGCATCGCAAATAATATATATTTTTTTTTTGAAATTTAACTGAAACTTTTCTTTAAGGGAAGTGGAACGAAATCGTTAGTTCAATTAAATAAATTTTTTTTGTAAAAATTGCCTTGAAATCAAAATTATTATTGGGGCACTTGTTGGAAATTAATTACAATAAATAAACTTTACATTATCTGATGATTACCTTAATTAACAATATACCTCATTCAGCATCTTGACCAGAATGCCATGTCGACGCTCGCCGACTGCGTCCCGCTCGCGACCGTGACAGGACTAAACCACTACTGCCGACAGACTACATCACACAACCGCACTGGGCTGCTACTACTGACGGACTGCTCTGCATGACGACTACTAGCGTACTGCTGGATGCAACTGAACTGAGCTACTGCTATCGACAGACTGCACTTGCCTACTGCAACTCGCGTACTGCTCTACATGACGACTACTAGCGAACTGCTCGCAACACTCGCGCGGTCAAGCGCAGACTAACCACGATAATAGGCTCTCTGGTCAAAGATTTTAACGTGCCTCACCATCTCTGCTACGTTACATACGTGTTTCAATGGATATGTGTGATGTCCTTAGGTTAGTTAGGTTTAATTAGTTCTAAGTTCTAGGCGATTGATGACCTCAGAAGTTAAATCGCATAGTGCTCAGAGCCATTTGAACCAAGTGCTCTTCCCGTGCAAATCGAGAAGCCCTGAGCACTACGCTATGAATATACTGTGCGCCCAGTTCAGTTAATACGTAAAATACGCAGTGACTGTGCCAATAACACTTAGCATGAGATTTATTACGGTTCTTTTTCTACTCGGATATCACTAAATTGAACGTTCCATTGAGAATTGCACGAACCTGCAGTACCGCTAGCCGTTCGGCAATCAGTCTGATCCAGTGTGCTTTTGAAATACGCTCACTGGTGAGATTCATATTTTTTCAGCAGCTATTTTAAACTCATAATAATCTCTTTGTTGCGTAACAGTCCGTAACAGTCACTGTGAATGTTGTGATGAAGCTCACTATAACTTCCGGAACTTCACACACCGTTATCCTCTTTCATGTCTCAATGTAGGTAAAATCACGATCGCAAGACATAAAAGAGAGTCCTTTCACCAGAAACTTGTGTCTACTTCTGTAAAGTTATCCTTGGCTGTTAGGTAAGGAAATGATTCCATGCGGGAAGTTAACTAGAACCTCATAAGCAGAGCAATGGTTTTTACCGATACGAAATTCGTTTCAATAATAAATTAAACGCACTAAATTACTTTAACATTAGTTACGTTGATTCCAAGTCTTACAATAAATATTAAAATGATAGCCAAGTTCTATCTGGTGCCTGAGAGCCTCTTTTGCTGGACCCACAATATTGTCTTTCGAGCATATTCCTTCCCTTCGCTGCCTACCTTTTTTCTTTCATTTGGAATACTATCTTCACCTCTCTTCCTCAGTTTTTGTGCTATTTTCCTTTCCATTTTGCAGTACAGTGTATTATTTACATGTAATAATTACTTCAGTAATGGCCTATTGCTGCAGACAAACCACAGAGGTATTTCAACTATCAGCACGCAAAAACACTAACAAAAAGTTGGCACATGTCTCATTATTTGAATATCGATGTTGGTCTTAGACACGAGTGCAATCGTTGGACGGCTGTAAACATTGTTTTCCGCTGTGTGGCGCTTGGGTCAGAATGCATGCTATTGGCCTTGCAGTGTAGGTTATTGGCCTTCCATTTAAGCGGAAATTCACCAGTAACTGAAACATTCCTTTTCGGAGCTTGAACTGTTATTTACTTACATGCTTCAATTAATGTTCTTCGGCGAGATGAAAACGTTAACGACCATTTATTAGACACATCTGGAACAATGACATTAGATGTGACTGTCATACCTCTTCGTCAGTGCTTAACATCTCTCATTAACAGAGATATAAGGGAGTGTTGAATGCCTGTATTATTAGTCTTGCTATTCCATCCCCATCAAGGGAAATGATCTTGAAAAGCGAGGATTTGTTATCACAATGTTCGTGAAAAGTATTTAAATTTTATATGTAGCAACAGATGGTAACGAATATCAAAGGCTACTGCATTGACATTCCAAAACGCCTCTTCTCAGTGGTAACTTATCTTTTTCTGACTTGCACGCGCTGTCTTATTACCACAATTGAATTGCCTCTCAGCAAGTTCATGAACTGTCAGAAGCAATGGAGACAGAATACTCGAAATGCTAGGTTACGCATGTCATGAAAATGAGAACAAGCAATGTAAAATCCCTGTTAAGTGCGTGTCACACACGTATACATGAAGAGCAGATTGAATAAAATTCACGGCAACAAAAGCACGTGTGGTTTACAGGACCCAGCATCACTGTCAATAACGTTTTCGTATACTTTCTGGAAAGAAAGGGTCACATAGAACCTCACTACTACGCTCGCCAATAGAACGTCGCGTAGTTCTACAGCACTCTTTTTTCTTTCTTTTTTCGTGTGGCTGGTGGGACTTCCTCTCATGTCAGTAGCCACGCTGACCACTCAGCTATGCAGGTGGACTTCTGTTTGGTACTTCTTGTCTTAAAAGTTTTCTCGAAACACGGTGAAATCTAGAATATACATGTACTATTGCACATACGAGTTGATGATCGCATACACCTGCACTACAAGAATGTCTTGATACTGGTCGAGGCATCTTCATCACAGTCTGTGACAGACATCGTTGAACGAGTTCGGTGGCTGGATTCAAATTGTGAGAGTTTATTGGCAACACGCCCCTATTTATTCTCTCACGGTATTCTTGTTGTTCGTGCTGGACGTGATCCTTATTTTGTATGGCCGTTGGTTTCGTGGTGCCAGCGTTTCGCTGAACATTTCTTTCTCTGTGGTACCGACTCTAAGGAATCAAACGATATGCGGGATATTAATATCTGCTCTTCCCGACAATTCCTTAGGAAGTCCAATGTGCCAACCAGGTAATATTTCTTCTGCCTGAGTTATCACAGTCTGTGAGTTGTATAATGTTGAGAGGTGGCTACTTTCATTAGTCCTGGTTCTGTAATACATTCTGTGTTTGTCACTTGTTGGGCGAGGCTGACGATCAGCATGTTGACTGCAAAGCAAGGGTACTTTGGATCTTTCCTAGTGTAAATATGCGGTGTTGTCTTCTGAGACGTTAAGGTATGTCAACCCTACTCAGCCAATCAGAATCTTAGTTGGTAATTGTAGCTCGTCTTGCAGCCACGCCGTTCGGCTGCTGGTGAATATTCGATTGGTGGGACAGGTGCACTGACTTGCAGGACACCAAATACAAGCTGTTATTCAGAACATTTTGTCTAGTACACAAGACGGAACCTTTGAACGGGACATTCTGATATAACATGGTGAGAAAGCATATTACCGCGTTTTAGTTTCGTTTGAAATGAGCTCTTACTTATTGGATTATTGTGCTGTAAGTTTGTACGTTAAATGTAGGTCTTGAATCGACGCACCACTTATCTAGTACGTGTGATCCGAAATCTATTTTAGTGATAGGCATACTATACCGCAAGTGACTACCGCGCAGCTTATCTCACTTCACATGTGGTATTTTCCACGCACAATTTTATTTCCTTTGACGTGATTTAAGAAGTTGTTCAGAAAATATGTAAAGTTGGTTCAGCCGCCAATACTGTATTATATACTTTACTTCTTTTTCAGTTATAGCATCCCGAACTTACCTACAAGCATTAAATAATTCGTTTTGCCCTTTTATCAAAATCACAAACCTCGTCATGTAGAATGGCGTCCATGTTAGAATTTTAAATGAAATTGCTCAACGAGTTCATATGATCTGTAGAATCGGGAAGTAAGTCTGGCGAGGATGCAGTTTTCTCAGTAGTGCTCCTGCTGCTGTCCAAGAATACTGTCGGTACTTTCAAATGGCTCCAAGCACTATATGACTTACCTTCTGAGGTTATCGGTCCCCTAGAACTTAGAAATACTTAAACCTAACTAACCTAAGGACATCACAAACATCCATGCCCGAGGCAGGATTCGAACCTGCGACCGTAGTGGTCACGCGGTTCCAGACTGTAGCGCCTAGAACCGCTCAGCCACTTCGGCCGGCGAACAGACTTTATTATTTGTTTGCCTCGTGGGTCACTTGCGGTCTACAACATCGTATGTGCAGTTACAGTGATAGCACATCTTACGTTTTTGTGGAATCTCGAAGTGTATTCTGAACATATTCTATATTAAAGTGATTTTGAGGTTTTTCAGGTATTGAGGCCACACATTTTCTTTTAAGTTGTTTGTGATACGTGATTACTCTGAGTGAGAGTGGCGCATTTTTGAAACGAAATATTTTACCAGTGGTTTGGTCAGATGAGCGTTGCGTTTTTGAGCTACTGTGGGGTGAAATTCATCCCAGATCTTGAGTTCTTAATGTCTGTCATATATTTTCTTTGATGACACATGAAGCCTGAAACGGAGTTAATGTGGCCATATGGCTTAGTTTACTTATACTGAAGTTGCACTAACAACTTTAGATAAATATCTTCTTACTTTAGCGAAATGCGTCTCATGTGTGTCGCTGTGGATGTGGTTTTTTGGCAGTCTACGTAGAATTTTGAAATTATTGTGAATGTTTGTTTATCGTTTGGCAGTCTAATACACATCTACGTAATCCATGTACATTAAAATTTGGACCTTGTCCTGAGGATTTCACTGTTAATTCATTGAAGCGGTATTTATTCAGTTGATTATGCTTGTGGATATGCAGTATACTCGGTACAATGCAGCTTAGAGCTATTTGGTGGTTTGCACTTGAGGTGTTAAAACGACATTTTATAACAAACTGCATATGGAACGGTAGTTTATTTTGAAGATCAGTAGAAAGAATCTGTAATCGGTATTTTGGAACAGGTCAGACACAACACTTCCAACCTCCTTCCTTCTTCACCCTCCCTCTTACCCCTCGCCCTGTGGTCAATCATACTGTTTCAAAACAGAAGAGGATGTAGTCATTTTCATGTAATTCCTATGTGGAGAACGCTATGCCAGTGATAACATTAACTGATTTTCAATTATTAAATATTGATGATTTTGTGGAATTTAAAAGTTTTTTAATGTCTTGGATATATGGATGTCATCTCAAGGTCCTGATTAGTGAATTTTTGTTGTTCTTCCTACTCACTGTAAATTGGAACACAATGCTGTTAATGAAGGTGTGACTGTTGAGTATGCTATGCTACTCAGAGGAATTAAATCAGAAACAGTGATTTAATATCTTTGTTTGGTGCCGATTTATGTTTCTATTATTTATGAATACAGTGATAAACTGGTTTCTTGCTCATTGTATTATGTTTGAATTATAACTACAGTATTTTGTGTGGTACAGTTTTGGCAGTGTTTAGGAAGTGTCTTATTATTCTGGTGTGGGAATAGATATGGGTACCTCTCATAAAATAGAGACTAGGAGTATGAACGGGAGCAAGAGTGTAGAGAGAACAAATAATCCCATAGCTGATCTTCAGTTGAATGCTGGCAGCTTTATGATCCCGCCAATTATTCAAAGGAGTGATACCACGATGTGTAGCGATTCTACTAGTACAGGGCTCAGTCAAACAGAGATTATGTGTAAGAGTAGTGGCAGTGCTCAATTTCAATAGACTACTCGTTATTGCTGAACACTGCCGGAAAACACCTCCAGTTGCTACAGATTATGATCAGGAAAGCTTGTCAACACTAATTTCTGTTCCTTCATGCTCTAACAGTGCTAAGATGCCCATATGGATCGCTGTTTTAAGCCCTCAGCATAATAGTAACCAGAACATGGTGAATCTGTTGATTAAATTAATGGATGAGAAGTGTGAAGCCAGGACAAATAAACAATTAGTTGAGGAGAATCGAAGGAACGTTTAGATACTGTGCGTAGTAATTTTAAAAGAACCCCGAAACTATAGCAAGCTACCTGTGAGAGCTTGTAAGCTATGAAAGTGGATTAAAGGAGGAACAAAGAACTAGCAGTTTTGAACTGAAGGGAGAAATTAATCAGTTGAAAGCCGAAGTTGGAACTATAAAAAAAGATACTTGAATTACATTCACTGAGCTCACCAATCAGACGAGAGGGGAATTGAATAGTATGAGGAACAGTCTGATGTTACTAAGAGTCGAATTCACACTATTCAGAGTGATCTGATTCATTATGGGAACAAAAGGAAAAAGGGTTAGTAGCTATAAGTTTGACATTTTCGATAAAACTAACGATTTTGTTGTGTGAGCAGTGCTAAACCAGGTCAGAAGGCAGGTAGTTAGACAGACTTTCGTTTCGCAAACGCTTCAATAAGGAATCGAACCTCTTAAAGAGGTTTCAGAGAAAGAATGTTGGGTACCACAGAGGAGGAACAAAAAATATTGCTAAAATAGGCGAGTTCGTCTCGATGGTAAATTTTAAGAAATGTATGTGGCAACATGTGACTGTACAGGTTAGATAATTGCTAGTAGTTAAGGAAGGGCAGATGGAAATAACTCGAACGTACCTAGGCTTAAGATGAAAATTGCAACAATATGGATGGAAAAGAGATTAGTGATGGCCCAGTCATAAAATCAGCTGCTACAGCTGGAGTCAGTGTCCAGAAGAACAGTTCGGTTTAGGTGAAGGGGAAGAAATGAATAATGATAGTAATTATGAGAGGCACCAGTCTTGTCTAAATTGTGAACAACGTGCAAGGAATACAATGAACAGGGAGAAAATGTATGTATTTGACTATAATTACTTTACCTCAGATTGGAAATTTCAAATCTTCAGTGATAGCTATCCACGTATGTGCCTGAAGCAATTTGATTTTTCATTTCCTCCCTGTCGGTCAGCCAGCCATAAGATTGAATTTATTTGTGGCTATTTAGAAGGAGAACGGACAAGACATATGCACACAGCTGCTAGGAAAAGTGAATCATATGAGGGATTCCAGCATTAATTTTCATCTGCTTACAGATCCAAAGTAGAGCAGGATCATGTAAACACTGTATTATCACGAAGAAAAATTCCATCAAACCGAATTTTAACAATCCAATTCGTTTCTCTGAAAGTAAGGTGTTAAAGAATAAATTTTTGTATCACCCCTAAAATTCAGCAGCATTAAGTAGGAGGTTATTAACATTATGTTTACTTTCAATTAAAGTCAGCTCAGCCGGCCGTTATTGCCGAGCGGTTCTAGGCCCTTCAGTGTGGAACCGCGCTGCTGCTACGGTCGCAGGTTCGAATCCTGCCTCAGGCATGGATGTGTGTGATGTCCTTAGGTTAGTTAGGTTTAAGTAGTACTAAGTGTATGGGACTGATGACCTCAGATGTTAAGTCCCGTAGTGCTCAGAGCCATTTGAACTAAAGTCAGCTCATGACACAATGAGCAATATCTCTCCGATGGAGAGTGATGAAATATGTTTATGTTGTACATCTTATGATTATCATGTACTTGTTGCCTTCAGCAGAATCACTACACTTTAATACTAATGACCAATTATTAACCTGTTACATACTCAATTTTGTTTAATTTGATTATTGTCAGTTGTATGTTCCAGGGAGAAAGGAAGTAATTCCAGGATGTCTCTCAGTACAGGATCAGTGAGAAACATTCCAGGCAATTTAAGAAAAAAACATGTTTGGGAGAGTGATAGGAGGTGGCCACATAATGACGAACACCTCTTCATTCGACCTGGATTTGCTACTTTTTCATTATGGTTGCCACTTGTCAGGTTGGGTTTCCTATTATCGTGTCGACTGCAAAAGTGCGGCTACTATGCGTCTTTGCTAGTGTGAATATGCAGTGGCCTCTCCTGAGACTCTAAGGTATTTGAACCCTGCTCAGCAAACTGTAACACAGGGCGGTAGTTATGGCTGGTTTTCTGGTTATGCAGTTCTGAGCACACAAACCACTGTATATTATTCCTCTCTTGCCAATAACATTCATTCGATGGGGAGCAGGGCCACGAATGTTGATTTCTTATTCCTTGACATTCAAAATGCAATTGATACAGTTACATAACTTCCCTTAGTGAACAAAATACGAATTTCTGAATACTGAACCAGTTTCCCGAATCGGTTCAAAGCTTACTAACAGACAGTACTCAATACATTGCTCTTAAAAAGGGCGAAATTGAGAGTTTTAAAAGTAATGACGCCAGAATACTGTAACAAAGTGCAGGAACATCTGCAGAGAAATGACTGTTTGTGCAGGGACTGACCGCAAATAAATTTAACCTGCCGAAAACAAATAAGCGATGAGCTCCCTTACGAATCAGCTGTACTGCTGGCGACAAATTACTACTGGACACAGTAAAAACATAATATACTGAGTATACTAGAACTCCACTCACAAACTTTCAGAAGTGTTTCATGGATACTTCGTGTGTATTTTGGTATAAGGGAAGCATGGATTCCTGTGGCTCATTACAGATAATAATATAATTGTGATTTATTCCATTTGTTACCGCAATCAACCTCGTTTATGTAAATATACCTTCACAAGAATGAACAAGCCCGTAACGCACAATAACAAAAACGTACAACACACAATAAGAGTGATTCATCAACTCTCAGACGACAGACTGTAGCGTGATATGGTTGCTCTAACTAACTGTAAGCCTGACGACGAGGTGTAAAATGGTCGCTACTATTGCGAGCGGCGGATGCCGTGAACGAATGGAATAAAGGCACACTACGCACAGTGTCGGTGTTTGCACTGTTATGCGTTTTCGGTGCAACACAGATACAAAGCTAACCGGGGCAACAAACCAAACGAAATGCAGTAACTCGACGGGTCTGTAACGAACCGACAGGGGCCGTGGGTCCCTTACACCACAGTACTCAGAAGGTATACCTGAACAACCTCTGAAAGTTTGTCGGTAGAGTCCAGATTCATCCTGTATGTAGAAGTAACTGTCTGGGGCAACATAATATGCAATGACCACACGAAACCGTTGGAAAAGATGATTCCAGGCTGAGATTCACTGGAACAATGTTAAATAAATATAATTCATGCACAAAAAATGGCATACAAAACACCTGTTTGACTGATCCTTGAGTATTGCTCATTATTCTGGGATTTTTCCTGGTTTGGTTTAGAGAAGAGACAGAGAAGATCGTATGGAGAGATGAGCGTTTCATCACTGGATCGGTAATGAGCTCTACGGAGGTACTACACCAAGTTCAGTGGTGGACACTAGAAGATTGGCGTTGTATATCACAAGGACGTTTATTGTTGAAATTCTGAAATCGTACATTCCAAGAGGAGCCGGGCATCATATTACTTCCCTGCACAGACATAAAATGACCAAGAGGAGAAAATCAGAGAAATTAGAGGACATATGGACCGACAGTCGTTCTACAACATGCATCACTGGCGAATGGAAGAGAGAAAAGGGGAAAGATAACTGTACATATACTATCTTCCCCCAAACAGGACGAAGGAGCTTGTGGAGATGTAGATAAATGATGCCGAAACATTACAAGAAATCGCAGAAAAATGAAAAGTAGAATATGGTAGTCAAAGTCGGCGAAACTCAGACAAAAAGGCCTCTATTCGAAGCTTCAATATTTGGGCCAGAACTAGGCTAGGGAGAAAGAGGCACTGTCCTGGGCTCACTGAGGACAAAGCGCCCGATGACACTCAAAAGAAAGATTGTAAACAAAATGGAAAGGAAATATGAAAAACACAATATACGACATGTATCAATGTATGTTCAGTAATGCCCGTAACATTTTGGGGATCAGCAGGTGTGTTCTGGAACTATTGCTCTTTAAATACATTTAGGTTCTTTCAGATTGTAATAATAGCTCACAGACAGCTGACAGGTACAGAAAAAGCGTTTTACTATAGCCAGCACAGCACTGCATGAGAAAACCATCACTCTGTTTTATGGAGGCAAAAAGTCTGTAAACTAAAGTGGTGAAGTCAGTGACAATATGCCAGAAAAAAATTACAGCTACAATAACAATTAGAGTCCCGTCTAGCTGCGTAGTTCCATGTGATGTTATATACGTAGACTGTAGAGTCTGTTCTTGTGGATTCGTTGTATCAGTTCGAGTTATATATTTAGTGAAGAACGCAGTGATTGAGATGCTCAGTAATTTAGGTTATAAACCTGTCGCTACATACCGTTTCAGCAAATCGTACATACCTAAAATAACGAAAGTCGAATTATGTGCAGTAATGTATGGAAAAAAAATATCCGAATGAGAAACAGAAAATTGGATTAAGATTATACACTGAAGTGCCAAAGAAACTGGTATAGGCATGCGTATTCAAATACAGAGATATGTAAACAGGGAGAATACAGCGCTGCGGTCGACAACGACTGTATAAGACAACAAGTGCCTGCCGCAGTTGTTGGATGGGTTACAGCCGCTACAAAGGAAAGATATCAAGATTTAAGTGAGTCTGAACAATGTGTTATAGTCGGCGTACGAGCGATGGAACACAGCATCTCCGAGATAGCGATGAAATGGGGATTTTCCCGGACGGCCATTTCACGAGTGTACCGTGAATATCAGGAACCCGGTAAAAAATCAAATCTCCGAAATCGCAGCAGCCGGTAACAGAAAGGGACTAATCACGACTGAAGAGAATAGTTCTACGTGACGGAAGTGCAGCCCTTCCGCAAATCACTGCATATTTCAATGCTGGGCCTTCAACAAGTGTCAGCGTGCAAACCATTCAACGAAACGTCATCGATATGGGCTTTCGGGGCCGAAGGATTACTCGTGTACCCTTGATTACTGGACGACACAAAGCTTTACGCCTCGCCTGGGCCCGTCAACACCGACATTGGACTGTTGATGATTGGAAACGTGTTGTCTGCTCGGGCATGTCATGTTTCAAATTGTATCGAACAGATGGCCGTGTTCGGGTATGAGGACAACCTCATGAATCCATGGACCCTGCATGTCAGCTAGGAGCTGTTGAAGCTGGTAGAGGCTCTGTAATGAGGTGAGGCGTGTGCAGTTGGGGTGATATGGGACCCCTGATACGTCTACATACGACTCCGACAGGTGACACGTATGTAAGCATCCTGTCTGTTCACCTGCATCCATTCGTGTCCATTGCGCATTCCGACGGACTAAGGCAGATCTAGCAGGACAATGGGACACCAAACATGTCCAGAATTGCTACAGAGTGGCTCCAGGAACACTCTTCTGAGTTTAAACACTTCCGGTGGCCACCGAACTCTCCAGACGTAAACATTATTGAGCACATCTGGGATGCCTTGCAACGTGCTGCTCAGAAAAAGTTTCCGCCCCCTCATACTCTTACGGATTCATAGTGTCACTTCCCTCCAGCACTCATCAAGACATTAGTCGAGTCCATGCCAAGTCGTGTTGCGGCGCTTGTGCCCGTTCGCGGGGGCCCTACACGATAAGAAGCGGCTCGCGGGCCCCGAGGAATCATGACGTCATATTATGACATGACGTCGTCTCTCACGCTGGCCAATATCGCTGGTAGTTTTCGAAACGCGGATATTTTTTGAACATGACATGCTTATGCCTTGTGGGTGTGTATAATGGCGGGATTTGTGTTTTGTGTGCGTTAAAGCGTTCCAATCACGGAAAAAAATTATAACACTTGCTGCAAAAGCACATGTTTGCAGAGGAGAAAGGATTATTTATATTCCAGACAATGGACGGTAAGTAACTTCCGTTAGTAATCTTATCATGCGCAAGAAAAGTAAAGTGCCTGGTAAATCTACAGAAATTTCATTCTTTGTGCTTATAGTATTCTGAAGCATTATGTTACCCTGTAAAGTTTCTTTCAATGCATCTATGTGGATTATTTGTGGTAACGGCGTATTCTCATAACAAATGGCTTCGGTATTTAAGTTGCAATCATCGTAACTTTTTCCTGATAAAACATTGTGTAGTAACTGTATTCTAACTTAAGAACCTGCACATTTGAAAATTGTAAATGTTCAAAATTACATCATTGACCATACGCAGTATTTTTTACAGTAAAATAGGTATGAGTTGCAGTGACTGAATCCAGATTTGTGAGTGGTGTAATCGGTTTTTGTAATGGATGTTTCAGAGTTTCTGAAGTGAATGTCCAAAGAAGTAGCTTTTTTGTCTGTTTCATGGTTTATAGGCCTCCTGGAGAAACTCGTCATGTAAAAAAAAAAAAGAGTAACGCATCAAGCTTGGTACCTATATGGTGATGTGGAAACCCGAGTGTTGTTAATAAAGAAATTAATTCAGTGTGTGTCTGTTTCTTTTGATTCCTTTATCAAGTTACTTATAGTTGATCAAATTTAATTAAAATACCCAGGTGATAATTTCAACCTAAATTGGACTTTGTGCGTAGCTGTTTCTAATGGTTTTGCTGCTTCTCACAGGAAAAGTATGAATGTTCACCATCCTCTGGCATGTGTGTTCACTAGTCAGTTCTGGCAAAAGAAATCATTGACTCAGAGCATAATTTGCTTGGTAGGCATAATTGCAAATGGCCTTTTTAGTTATAATTTTACGTTTTTAGATTATAGTACTCCCTGAGAAATTATCTTCTGCATTTGTTAGCCCTGACATGATTAGTAATGGATGTTTCACCACCAGGTCAGGCAGATATGAAGTGTGCTGCTTTGCTGTCAGCATCATGGTAGTCAATGTGTTAAGCAGGCATTTAGGAACTTTAAGTGTGAAGTATATGCACCTGTCCAGACTTGGCTAAAAAGATACAGCTAGAATGCTAATTACTGTTTCCGGAATTATTCTTTACACAGTTAAATATCTTATGTTAAATGTTGTTGTTGTGGTCTTCAGTCCTGAGACTGGTTTGATGCAGCTCTCCATGCTACTCTATCCTGTGCAAGCTTTTTCATCTCCCAGTACCTACTGCAACCTACATCCTTCTGAATCTGCTTAGTGTATTCATCTCTTGGTCTCCCTCTACGATTTTTACCCTCCACGCTGCCCTCCAATGCTAAATTGGTGATCCCTTGATGCCTCAGAACATGTCCTACCAACCGATCCCTTCTTCTGGTCAAGTTGTGCCACAAATTTCTCTTCTCCCCAATCCTATTCAATACTTCCTCATTAGTTATGTGATCTACCCATCTAATCTTCAGCATTCTTCTGTAGCACCACATTTCGAAAGCTTCTATTCTCTTCTTGTCCAAACTATTTATCGTCCATGTTTCACTTCCATACATGGCTACACTCCATACGAATACTTTCAGAAATGACTTCCTGACACTTAAATCAATACTGGATGTTAACAATTATGGAATTATTAAATATGTATCTAAAACTGAATTCATGAATAACTTTGTAGTCATTTAATCGTTTGATTTTGTAAGGCGTTTAAATAAAGATACTGAAGACCAAAAAAACGTTGGAAATGGTAAGGAATATCAAATATAAGTAAATATTTTTCCTCTGTAAGATTAAAGAGTAAAATTGCTGATACCTGGTTGTTACTATGAGATTACTGCTGGCTCCAGCAGAGCAATCTGCTGTGACCACTGGCACCTTCATGCCAGCCAATGGGTTAATACACAAAACAGGGCAGTGCAAGACTTAGTCTGTAATTCTCATTGGTTGAAGCAACAAAAATTAAATTTCTGAGGTATGCTGGAACTGTGTTATTGGTATATTCGCCAGCATGATTTAAAATTTTTGCATTGAAATGGCACTGACATTGCGTAATATATTTTGCAACTGAGAATAGATACTTAAATATTTATGTGCGAATATATTTCAAGAAACCCATTCAAACCAAACCTTGCAATTATACTGATGCACAAGTAAACCCACCTGAATGGCACACTGGGTTACACAAGCATTAGCTGTAGGTGTAGAATAGGTAGTTTACTCAGAAATCTTATCATACAAATTTTGTTGTAAAGCACACTAAAGTTAAGGGAAAGATGCAATGCCTAGATGAAATAAACTTGGACGTGCAAGAACTGGTTTTCTCAGATATATGGAAAATTAACTGTAGTATTGTATGACATATAACACATCTGAGGTGCAAATTTGTGGACAGGAGAGATTGCATTGAACCTGTCGTATATGGTGCACATTTTGTTGCAGTGCTGTGATGATGTCATCCAGATTTCAAAATAAGGGGTCTAGAAACGAAATTGTCATCAGTTTTAATATTTGAAAATAAACACGCTTGAAAAAGGAAGCTGAATTAGGACTATCAATTAAATTGCAAAAATTTTCTTGTTTTGCACATTCACTGCGGCTGATACTTAAAAGCGCAGGGTTAGTAGCTCTTATTGACCTTTGTGTCAGCCACAGAGAACATGTTGAAGATTTTAAAGTAACAACAAAGCAGCTGTTGACATTCTGGTATTAATGGATGACAGCAGGAAAAACAGCAATGACATAATGTCAATTACTTAAACCAGGAATTAAACAAGTCTACATAGCTTTGAACACAGTCATTTCACACTTCTTAGCCCCTGCATATTTGTGTGCTATAACTAATAGAGCAACCTATTATTTTCTCATCTTTGATCTGGGACATATGTCGCATCTTACTTGTTTTCCTGGAGCAACTCTAGGTTTACAAGATCCACATTTCAGAATTCTGGTAATTGCTTGTCCTACCTCATGCTGAAAGTATGGATTGATAGCTGTTTCTTCAGATATGATCTCATCAACTGCCATTTCAGAAACTTGAAGCAAAAATGTGATTATTCAATTTTCTGTCAGTGATGAATATATCACTAATGTGTATGCCACACAAATATTCATTCATGATGGTATAGAACGGTGCAGGGCCATCACCTGGAACACCTGCTGGGTAGACTATGCTGTGCACTTCACATCCAGTGCATCAATTTCTTCATAGCTAGTATCATAGTACACTGCTATCTCAGGCTTGATTGTTGCGATGCTCAATGAAACAGCATTATGCCTTGAAGACACTAAACTAACAACCTTCTTAAGTTTTTGAATGAATGATATAAGTAAGTAATATATCCAAAAACAATTACGTTTTACGTTTTGCTGTCAGGAACTCTTTTGGAATTTTTCCTTTTATTAATATTTTGTACCTGTGTGGTCTTTTTGTGTCCTCTTCCCAGATTGACAAGTACATCTGATTTACTTAATGAGGATATTTATGGTTACAAACAAAAAAAACAAAAAAATGTGGTTTCAATGCAACCTGCAAACCAAGATCTCCCTCCAAAACTTTACGAGCCTAGGAAATAAGCACAATGATTTGGACATAATAGCATGTTTCAATAAACCAGATGCTTCAGTTATTACTGAGCACTCGTATACCAAAAAAGAATCGTATTGGGCACCCATTAACAAAGAATTTCTGCTCATCTTTCAGTAGGGATATCAAACCTTATGGTGATGTTGCAAAATGTGGCAATAATTGGTGCTCAAAGATGCAATTCCTCACGTGTTGAAGGTGTTACTGAACTTTCTGCGATAAGCTATAGATGGGAAAGGAAACATAATTTTAGATATAGACAGACCTCCATCTGAAAGTACAGATATTTTTTCTAGCTAATCTCTACCAATTGCTTGTAGAGAGAGGTAGTAAATACTCTGGGAAAACGGCTGGGTAATAATGCTGATAATTATTCACAGTTTAATGAAACCTTATCTAACACAAATCAGTTTTCACTCTTAAGAATGGCGAGTGGCACACACAGATCTAACATTACTGATATGTAATACAGAGTACCGAGGACTTAGTACTGGGATACTTTCTTTTGTCGATTTATGTAAATGGCAAAATACTGCTCCCCAAATTCAAGGATAGTTCTGTATGCTGATGCTACAACAATTGCATGCAAGTGTAAAGATCATGAGCAACAACAAAAACTATGAAACTGTATTAAAAATGAAATTATTCAGTATTTCTATAAAAAGTCATCTCATTGTCAGCACAAGATAACAGCAGTAATGGATTTTAACCGCGCAAGACAGACTTTGAAATTTAGTAGTGCACTGGAACTGATATTGTCATCAAAGAAAACTACTGCTTGGTTACAGTTAAACTTTCTACATTTAACATGTTATAACATGGAATCTAATTACCGTACAAGAACATAACTTGGTAGCATTTATCTCAAGGACATTGGGAAGAGAAATAATGCAGAATCAATTCAATTGAAACACTTCTAATGTGTTGCTACAGTACATCATACCATTACATACCAGTACCATTACTGGTGACGGTGATGGAGGCTGTTATGAAAAGCTTGCGATTTTATTCAAATCTGATGTGGCAAGTTAACAGAACTTTATATCCATGTGAATAAAATTATTGTGTAAAATCGATAGCGCAGCTTCTTACAGAAGTCTGTTCAGGGCCCTTCGGAGTCTTTCACTTACGTGTCAACATATTTACTCCCTAATAGTATATGTTGTTTGTAATAGGGGTAATTTTACTGTGTTCAGTGAAATGAACTTGCAAAATACTGGAAGTTAAAACAATGACCATGTAGACTATACACCCCTGCCTCTGATTCGGAATGGAATTTCACATTCTGATCGAAAGTCTTTAATAGGTTGCTACTAGACAACAGGCAGAAAACGTAAATTCCTAAAGTAAAAAAAAAAAAAAAAAATATTTTCTTAGCCTCTCCTTCTATAATTTCTAATTAAACGTAATGTTTCGACTCAAGGATGTATATGCTGGCTAACACTAAGGTTCAAATTAACAGGATTTTAATGTTACTATTATATGTAGGGCTGACAGTACTCATTGTAAAATTATGAAATACTTTGTACGAAGTATGAGAGAAAAACAGCACTTGAATAAAAAAACTTTTCTAGCTTTCACGGTCATTACTTCCTTCCTCTGGGAAGATAAATATGTTTTGTGACTGAAATGAGGGGAAGATCACTTAGACCACCTGTATAGAACAATTATGTGACACATTCATGAGTACTGCTCCAATGTTTGAGATCCAGGTCAGATTTAAGCAACACAATGAAGCAACTCAGAGGCTGGATGCTAGATAGGTTACCAGTAGTGCGAGTATTATGAAGATGCTTGGCAAACTCATGTGAGAATCCCTGGAGGGAAAACAATGTTCTTTTTGTATAACACTATTGAGAATATTTAGAAGGCATGAGAAATCAGGGCTCGTATGGTACACAGACTTTCTTCCCTCTCTCTATTTGCGAGTGGATCAGGAAAGAAAATGATTTGTAGTGGTACAAGGTACCCTCCACCAGGTACCATTTGCTTGCTTGTGTAGTATGAGCTTTTTTTATCGAAAGATCACATAAACTGGATTTTTGAGAACCTACATACAGGAAGATGTGATTGGCATGCAACTGTTTGTTTACAGAAAAACACCGATCAAAATTTAAGCATATCGGTAACACACACTGGGTGAGAGAACATATCTGGGCTAGAGCACTATACTGGATTGCGCCCCCTCCCCCCCCCCCCCCTTTTCCCTAGAAACCTTGGCTGGAGTAATAAGTTTATTTGTAGCATAGTCTGAGGTCTACATTAAGTTGAAAAGCGTTAATTTCGTTGACAGTTGTGGTACACAGCGAATACAAAATAAAGGTTGTGGTAACAGACAGACGTGTGGCTTTGCCTAATATTTGTTTGCGGCATATTTAAATGCACTTTCCCACATTTAACGCATTTCTCATAATAAAAAAATAAAACTACTAGGTCATCCCCAAAAAACACATATTAGAAAATGAACAAGCATCCGACGTGTTTTGATGCATATTACGTACAGATATCGTACACAAATTGGAAAAATGCAGTGGGCGTTCCACTACGTATCCTTTACCATATTTGATTCGATTTTCCGCATTTGCTACTGCTGGTATGGGTTCAAAGACAAATTCGTGCTGCAAACGTCTCAGTGGTGGTTAGCCTACATTAGTAAGCTGTAGTTAATGCGTTAAAAACATTTAGACACATTGTCCTCAATGCGTAATATGTGTTATGCTATAAATCACTCTGCCTTTCGACCAATAATTTGTAATCAGTTGGCTTCAATCAATCACGTAAGACTCTAATATGTAGCATTGACTACGCTGCGGTTTATTATGTCACCATAACACAGATTATTCTCATTCAAACCTTCTTTCTACATTTCATTCTGTTAACAGAAGCTTCTTTCAAACAATCTGGATTGATTTGACGTTCCAAAACAACAGCTGAAGGCAAGTCTGAAGTCTGTATAAACGCTGTGGCCAACGTGTGACGTCACTTACGTCAACACAGTTGTTTACAGGTCTAGTCACCAGGCAGTGCTGGCACGCTTTCAGCCCTTCTCATGACGTCATGAAGCGATTCCTCGGGGCCTGCGAGACGCACGTCTTCACGATATTAGGCTGGCGTACCAGTTTCTTTGGATCTTCAGTGTACGAGATGAGGTCGACGATTTAGGGAGTTGAGAAAGAAGGAGGGGAGGGGGATGGGAATATGTGAAGGCGGAGTGCTACCAAACAAGGTACTTGCTCTCAATGGTGTCTGTGATTGTAGATGCACCCCTGGTCGTTACCCAGGCTTAGTAGAACTCCTTCAAGTAATCTCAGTTACAATCGCGATCCGTTTTTGTATTCCAGTCACATTACGTGCCAGACTGCAAGGTCGCTTCAACCTCGCTGAAAAAGCGACCGCGTCCAGCACGGGCCTGACCCTTCGCCGGCGATCCTTAACGACATTCCGGCAGGCCCCGCCGGACGCCGCCCTCGCGGCCGCTGCCTTAGGCTGCTCCTCTCCACCTAACGGCCAGCGAGGGCCTCGCCGCTCGCACGACCTGTCCTCGGGCGATGGATTCCGCTAAGCGGAGCACAGGTCAGCGATTCCGCGCCAGATAGGGCCGCCGCCACTCGACCCTGCTCACGCACGCGCGCGCTTCTTCAGCGGAAGCAGATTGCCCGCAGCCGAGATGCCGGGCCACGCCTTGCTGGCACCGCCGCCGCCACCTCATGTGGAGGCAGAGCTCCAAAAGAATCTGACATGGTGTACCCAGGAGCGACAAAAAGGACTCACTGTGGAAAATAAATACTGTTTCAACCATTGCTTAGTATATACGAACGTGTACTGAAAAGTTGTGCCCCCCAACTTTTTTCTGAAAATTCTTAAGGCATTGTAAATAAAGCAAATTTTATTAACATTAACATTATACATTTTTACTGTCCATGTCTCTCTCTCTTCTCTCTTCTCGGCGATCACAGGCTCTGTAGACCACGAGCTGCACCAACGATCTGCTTCCCCCGCCTTCTACCTCTCGCAGACTCTCTCTCCACCCTGTGCAAATTCCTAATGCTGCGATGTTCTTCTCTATGTCATCTTTCCACCTTGTACGGGGTCTGCCCAATGGCCTTGTTTCCTGGAGTGTTCCTTCAAATGTTTTCTTAACGATTCTGTTGTTTTCCATTCTAGCCACATGTCCAGCCCATTGCAGTCCCCTACTTTTTAATTTCTGGATGATAGTGGGTTGCTTCATTAACTGATAAATGTCATTGTTCTTTTGAATTCTCCATACACACCATTCTCCAACACAGGTCCCCAGATCTTTCTCATTACTTTTCTTTCGAAAACATTCAGTTTGTTTCTTTCATTCTTTGTAAGTGTCCAGCTTTCTGAACCGTACAGTACTACGGGGCAGATGATACTGTTGTATATCTTCATCTTTGTGGTGATTGACAAAGCTTTACTTTTTAGTGGATTGCTTAGTGAGTACAGAAATCTTGACCCTGAGGCTATTCTTTCATTTATATCCATTGTTATGATATTTTTACTGTTGAAACGTGATCCAAGGTATTTGAACTGGAGAACTTTTCTGAATTTAGAATGCTGGTCAATTTCAAAGTAAGGATTTGGGTTTATGAATTGTTCAAATGGCTCTGAGCACTATGGGAATTAACATCTGAGGTCATCAGTCCCCTAGAACTTAGAACTACTTAAACCTAACTAACCTAAGGATGCCACACACATTGATGCCCGAGGCAGGAACCGACCCTGCGACCGTAGTGGTCACGCGGTTCCAGACTTTAGCGCCTGGAACCGCTCGGCCACCTCGGCCGGCTGCTGCTGACATTCCACGGCTCGACATAAAGCAGGATTGAGTGTTATAGAACCATTATTGTTCACAGTATGTATAACGGACCAACAGGATAAATGTCCCAGGAAGCTGTTAGCAGATGATGCAGGTTATCTACAGATGAATCACAACGCAAACTGAGTGAAATGCAGAAGATTTGCCGCGGATCGACACTTTATGCAGCCTGGAACCGCTCGGCCACATCGCCCGGCTGGGTTTATGACTTGACCTATTTCCATACTTTCGGTTTTCTCTTGGTTAATCAAAAGCCCCATTTTTGCTGGCACTGTGCCTGAAAGATCTGTACATGTCTTTCAGTTCTTCTTCAGTTTCACTCAGCAACACTATGTCATCTGCATAAGCCAGGAGTTTTACTTCACTGTGTTCGAATTGGAGACCATTGTATAGATGTAAATTACTCTCCCGAACCACTTTCTCTAATGCAAGGTTTATGAGGACACATGAAAGAGCGTCTCCTTGTCGTAAGCCTTTTTTAATTGGAAAGGTGGTGGATGTGGATCCTCTGAACTTCACTGCTGCCTGGGAGCCATCCATGCACAGTTGTATCATCCTAATGATTTTACTGGGCATAGTAAATTCTCGTAATGTGTTGTAGAGGCTACTTCTGTGGATGCCGTCATAGGCTCGCTGGAAGTGAATGAAGAGACAGTGGATGTTTTTGTTAAATTCCCAGTATTTCTCAAAGATATATCGTATAGTAAACAAGTTATCAGTTATGGAACGGTTTTTTCGAAATCCAGCCTGGTAATGTTGAATTATGTTTTCTGCATTAGGTTTAAGTTTTTCCAGAATGATTATTGAGAGGACTTTGTATGTTATGTTCAGCAAACTGATTCCTCTGTAATTTTCAGATTCCATTCTGTTTCCTTTCTTGTGTATTGGACAAATTATTGCAGTTTTCCAATCTTCCGGCAGTGTTTCAGTTTTCCAGATCATTGTGATAAGGTTATAGATTTCTTTGTGTAGTTTACTTCAGCCCTCTTTTAACATCTCTGCTGATATCTGGTCTTTGTGTACTGTCTTGTTGTTTTTGAGCTTTTGAATGTTGTGGATCACTTCCTGTTCTGTGATTCTACATTCGTCATTATCAATGCTCTCACTCTCAGACATTGCGTAATTGAAGGTTATGTGCGGATCAGTCCAATTTAACATTTCTGAGATATACTCTTTCCATCTTTCTAGGATATCTTCCAGCTGCGTTAGCATATTTTGATTTTTATCTTTTATGAATAGGTTTTCACTTTGATAACCTCTCTTACTTTTCTTTGTATCCTGAAACAACTTCTTTGAGTTTCCAATCCTGATTTCCTCTTCTATACATTCTAGCATTCCAGTTAGATATTTCCTTTTCCCTGTTCGTAGAACTCTCTTCTAACCACCTTGTAGGTCTCCCTCCTGTCCTCACTCTCCTTATTATCCAGCCACAGCATCCTGGCCTCTTCCCTCCTTTCTGCTGCTCTCTGACACATTTCGTTGAACCATTTCTGTGCCTTCGTTTTCTTTTTCTTGTCCAGTGTTTTTTCTGCTGCATATGTTACTACAGTCTTTATTCTTTCCCAACCCTTCTCAACACTATTTTCCTCCTCAGCTGTCCATGTCTACATATTTATAACTCAGCGTAGTCAGCCTGGCGACGAATGCATATCTCCCAATGAGAGTCAAGTTTGTGGATACCATCAGTTTATAATGTGTGACTGAAAAGCAACGCTTCCGAACGTTTTATGATAACTAATATTTTTCAAAGAAAACAATCGTCATTGAAATTCCACTCGATTATTATTCATGTCTACACATTTATTGGTTCAAATGGCTCTGAGCTCTATGGGACTTAATTTCTGAGGTCATCAGTCCCCTAGCACTTAGAACTACTTACACCTAACTAACCTAAGGACATCACACACATCCATGCCCGAGGCAGGATTCGAACCTGCGACCGTAGCGGTGGCGCGGTTCCAGACTGTAGCGCCTAGAACCGCTCGGCCACTCCGGCCGGCTCTACACATTTATTTCTCAAGATAGTCACCCTGGCAACGAATACGTTTCTCCCAAGTACAGACCTGTGTGTTCATACCATCACAGTAGAACGTACTTTTACTTACACCGCCTCATCGCTATCATCAGAAGGCAACTGATGAAAATCGGATGAAGCCAAGTCGGGATTGACATCGAATCCAAGGCGTCGGATTGTTGCAGATGTCGCAGAGTCCCTGTGTGTTCTGGCATAGTTATGCTGAAGGAGAGGGTGCTCTATCTGTGGGCGAAGTCTTTGGATTCGAAATGCGAGTACGTAACGCTGTTTTTCTTACACCCACAATCGTTATATACTGCCATATAATACACTATAGCTCGTAGCCCTCTCGCGGCGGAGAGTTACAACTTGCGCTAGCGGAGCAGGAAAGTCGACCGAGTAATGTGCATGCAATGTAATATGTCGACCGATGCTGAGAACAGAATAAAAAATTCGGACGCCTTAATTTTCAGCACGTCCTGGTATTTAGAGAGTTTGGAAGTCAAGAAATCAGCCCTTTTTCATAAACAGGGTGTCAGAAGGGTAGTATGATAAAGCACAATCGCAGACAGTTGCCATACGCTAGTTTCAAGCAGTCTCAGACAGAGAGAGAATTATACAAATCGACAATCGTGCGTTTCATTTGAGGAAAGCCTTTCTTATTCTCCAGTTATGGCTGGTGTTTATTACTTAAAGGTGATATGAAATGTGATGGCGTTAACCCAGCCCGCACACATTGAGGTAGTTCTGATGTCAGATGAAAGGAGCAACAGTGATATTACAGACGATTTCAACCAATACAACGCAGACAGACCACCAAATACCCTCAGTACGACGGTTAAATCTCTGGCGAAATTTGGTGGACCTCTCTCTATTGCAGCCAGACTGAAAGCTGGAAGACCGAAAAACTGTTACGGATAAAACAACATCAATTATTGTTTCAGTTTCGTTTCCGGTGGAGTCCAGGGTATAGCACTCGCCAAATCTCGCACAAATCTCCGGTCGGCAGTGCGTCAATGATCAGAGTATTGTCCAAACATCAATAGACCCCTTACAACTTGCAAATGCTACATCTACAGGAGAACTAACTAGATCGTCTAGTTTATTTTGCAGTATAGGTGACACACAAGCTGCACGAAACCGTCGTTTCCGCTTTGAGCATAGCTTACGAATGAACATCGATGCATGTGAACTGAGAGGTGCAGAAACGTATTCACAAATACTGGTCAGATGTCAACACTCACTGGATGAATCCATCGACGGTAGTTGGCGCATAGAAATTATTGATTTGGTGTCAAACAGGGGACCGTTGTACTCTTGTATAGTTCGTTCAGCGTTCATTAACTGTTATCTGCAGTTAGGTGAAGTTATGGTGCCGTCGCTGTTGTGTGAAGACGGGTCATTTCCAGCTATATTTCAGCGCGACGTTACTCCACCTCCGTGCGGGCTATTTGTCCGCTCATATGGACATATCCAGTTTTCCCAGAGGTGGACAGGTAGCAGAGGTTCAATAGAGAGGCCACCACTTTCCCCATACCTGTATTTAAATTCATCAGATTTATGTGGGGAGCATATGAAACCTGTGAACGTATGTGAACATGGTATCTGTTCTTTCGGACATGTCCGAAAAAACAGATACCATCTTCATATAGTTAAGGCTAACTGGCCATTGACTTTCTTCTTCTGTGCGGATGCACACGCATTGCCCGAAATTTTACGGGACTCGGTAAGATTGTCTGCCGAGAGTAATGAGTGTAATGGGCAGGGGCACTAGGAATGTAGTGTGTGGACATTAAGTTGGGAATGTGGGTCTCACGGAGAACGTGCAGGGGATAAGTCGCTGCAGTAGCTCTGTTCTCAGTGCCCTCGGTTGCTCAGATTGATACAGCGTCTGCCATGTAAGCAAGAGATCCCAGGTTCGAGTCCCGGTCGGGGCACACATCTTCAACTCTCCCCGTTTATGTATACCAACGCCTGTCGTCAGCTTAAGCTCTTGATTTAATTATCATTTCAATTGTGAATGTGGTGATGAACAGAAACTTTGCACGCTTCATCAAGGTGATTGTAAAAACTTGTGTTCCCATACCCGTACATGTTGTTGTTGTTGTTGTTGTTGTTGTGGTCTTCAGTCCTGAGACTGGTTTGATGCAGCTCTCCATGCTACTCTATCCTGTGCAAGCTTCTTCATCTCCCAGTACCTGCTGCAACCTACATCCATCTTAATCTGTTTAGTGTATTCATCTCTTGGTCTCCCTCTACGATTTTTACCCTCCACGCTTCCCTCCAGTACTAAATTGGTGATCCCTTGATGCCTCAGAACATGTCCTACCAACCGATCACTTCTTCCAGTCACGTTATGCCACAAACTTCTCTTCTCCCCAATCCTATTCAGTATCTCCTCATTAGTTATATGATCTATCCATCTAATCTTCAGCATTCTTCTGTAGCACCACATTTCGAAAGCTTCTATTCTCTTCCCCCTCCAAACTATTTATCGTCCATGTTTCACTCCCATACATGCCTAAACTCCATACAAATACTTTCAGAAACGACTTCCTGACACTTAAATCTATACTCGATGTTAACAAATTTCTCTTCTTCAGAAACGCTTTCCTTGCCATTGCCAGTCTACATTTTATATCCTCTCTACTTCGACCATCATCAGTTATTTTGCTCCCCAAACAGCAAAACTTCTTCACTACTTTAAGTGTCTCATTTCCTAATCTAATTCCCTCAGCATCATCCGACTTAATTCGACTACCTTCCATTATCCTCGTTTTGCTTTTGTTGATGTTCATCTTACATCCACCTTTCAAGACACTGTCCATTCCGTTCAGCTGCTCTTCTAGGTCCTTTGCTGTCTCTGACAGAATTACAATGTCATTGGCGAACTTCAAAGTTTTTATGTCTTCTCCATGGATTGTAGTACCCACTCCAAATTTTTCTTTTGTTTCCTTCACTGCTTGCTCAATATACAGATTGAATAACATCGGGGAGAGGCTACAACCATGTCTCGCTCCCTTCCCAACCACTGCTTCCCTTTCATACCCCTCGAATCTTATAACTGCCATCTGGTTACTGTACAAATTGTAAATAGCCTTTCGCTCCCTTATTTTACCCCTGCCACCCTCATATTTTGAAAGAGAGTATTCCAGTCAACATTGTCAAAAGCTTTCTCTAAGTCTACAAATGCTAGAAACGTAGGTTTGCCTTTCCCTAATCGAAGTGGCGTCAAATCGAAAGACCTGCACCAGGCGAACGGTCTACCCGACGGGACGCCCTAGCCACACGACATTTCCATTTCCAAGATAACTCGTAGGGTCAGTATTGCTTCACATGTTCCAATATTTCTATGGAATCCAAACTGATGTTCCCCGAGGTCGGCTTCTACCAGTTTTTCCATTCGTCTGTAAAGAATTCGCGTACATATGTTGGATAAAGTCAATGAGAAATTGGTGAAGCTGATAACTAGCTTACAATATGCTGAACAACACGTCAAACACATTCCTTGAAATGTTATCCCCAGCATTAACCTTGCCTTGTACAAAATACGACACAACTCGAGAACGAGTAAAGCTACGTTCAAACGAATGACACTATTGGTTTTCTCGTGTAATTCTTTATCAGTTATGTCCTATGCCCCCCCCCCTTCCCCCCAACCTCTTCTGTGTGGAGAACACTAGTTGCAACCAAAACAGCAGCTTAGAAACTGACCGCTAGATCGGTAACTTAGTTGGTGACACCTTTGGCTTAGAACAAAGTCATTGGGGGTAGTGTCGACAGTCATATATCTGACGCCTTTAGTGTGTGGTTTGCATAATAAATCGCTTTCGTCCGAAGTTTCGTGGCTCGTGCCGGTCACAGATAGTTCGCGTTCTATTAAGCGAGCTACTATTTTCCAGAACGTAGCAGCATGCAGACGAGTACCACATGAGCAGATACCTGGAAGCAGCACTAAGCTCAGTTGGTCCTTATCTGTGCAGTTGCTGTGTAGCTGGTTAGTGTGGACACACCTATTCTCCCTTTCAAAAATGGTTCAAATGGCTCTGAGCACTATGGGACTTAACTTCTGAGGTCATCAGTCCCCTAGGACTTAGAACTACTTAAACCTAACTAACCTACGGACATCACACACATCCATGCCCGAGGCAGGATTCGAACCTGCGACCGTAGCGGTCGCGCGGCTCCAGACTGTAGCGCCTAGAACCGATCGGCCACTCTGGCCGGCATTCTACCTTTCCTTAGTCTATAATTTGACATGGTCCTCCTTCATTACATTGGTTTTCGACGTAGTCGTAAGCGTTCATATTGCATATGCTTAGCCTGTATGTATTCAGTTAGATACACAACAGTGTGATATGCGATTTTGTGTAGATATTCGATTTCCCGAAAGCGTTTATCATATTATTTTTTGGCAGATGCACTGTGCCCGTTAGATGACACGACGTGACCTACATGGTTGTTGAAGGTGTTTGTCTTTTCAGAGCATGTTACTTCCAAATAGTGGATGGTACTCTCGAAATTCCCAAATGATTTCCCACTGTATCCACGTACATCTTGGCACAGCCTGCATTCCTGTCACGAGCTCTACCTACGTGAATTCGTTACTTTTCTCGAGTGTTCTCAAATGATTTCCCACTGTATCCACGTACATCTTGGCACAGTCTGCATTCCTGTCACGAGCTCTACCTACGTGAATTCGTTACTTTTCTCGAGTGTTCTCTCCTCGTTTCGTGGCCACGTTTGCTGAAAATACTGTACCCACACATGGGAAAAGTTGGGAACAAGTAATGTAACCAGGAACACTGTAGAGCATGAGCGTTTTGATCTTTCAGGTGTCTGTCTTATCAGAGCATGTTACTCCCAAATAGTGAAAACCGGCACGAAGCTGTGGATGGTACTCTCGAAATTCCCAAATGAATTTCCCACTGTACCCACGTACATCTTGGCATAGTCTGCATTCGTGTCACGAGCTCTACCTACGTGAATTCGTTACTTTTATCGAGTGTTCTCTCCCCGTTTAGTGGCCAAGTTTGCTGAAAATACTGTACCCCCACATGGGAATAGTTGGGAACAAGTAATGTAACCAGGAACACTGTAGAGCATGAGCGTTTTGATCTTTCAGGTGTTTCTGTGTGGGGAGGCATAATTTTACATGGCCAGATTAACCTCCAAATATGTGAACACTATACGCTCACCAGTCAACATTATTGTGACACTGTATTCCTTTTGCCCGTGCACCCTTTCATAGGTGCATTAGACCCTGTTTTTATTTTTATGTATGGCAATGCATGACTGTATCGAACAGCGCAGGTGGAACAAGGGGACACTCGGCGAATGGACTGACGTGCCCGTTACCCCGACATAAATCCCATCGAGCACGTCTGTGAAGCGATTTGGAGACGCATTGCATCATGCCCATTTGCACTAATAACCATACACCAATTGTCAGCTGCGTTTGTGGCGGAACTCTTAACACCATACCACAAAACACCCTCCAATCTTGTGATCAGCAAGGGAGCACGTTGTAGAGCATGCACTGCCATGGGTGCTGATCACACACCCTATTGAGAACCATGTCTAGGGGACCACGATGAACTGCGGTGACTTGAGTGCAGTTACCGTCTTTGGATGAAAGCGCCATTTCTGTTAGCAACGCAGCGAATTTCTTTCAGTTACCTTCTGCACTATACTACAGCAGTTCCGTTTATACACTACTAGCCATTAAAACTGCTACACCAAGAAGAAGTGCAGATGATAAACGAGTATTCATTAGACACATATATTATACTAGAACTGATATGTGATTACATTTTCACGCAATTTGGGTGCATAGGTTCTGAGAAATCAGTACCCAAATGGTTCAAATGGCTCTGAGCACTATGGGACTCAACATCGTAGGTCATAAGTCCCATAGAACTTAGAACTACTTAAAACTAACTAACCTAAGTACGTCACACACACCCATGCCCGAGGCAGGATTCGAACCTGCGACCGTAGCGGTCCCGCAGTTCCCGACTGCAGCGCCAGAACCGCACGGCCACCGCGGCCGGCTCAGTACCCAGAACAACCACCTCTGGGCGTAATAATAGCCTTGATACGCCTCGGCATTGAGTCAAACAAACCTTGCATGGCGTGAACAGGTACAGCTGCCCATGCAGCTTCTACACGATACCACAGTTCATCAAGAGCAGTGACTCGCGTATGGTGACGCGCCAGTTGCTTGGCCACCATTAACCAAACATTTTCAGTTGGTGGGAGAACTGGAGAATGTGCTGGCCAGGGTAGCAGTCACATATTTTCTGTATCCAGAAAGGCCCGTACAGGACCTACATCATGCGGTCGTGCATTATCCTGCTGAAATGTAGGATTTCGCAGGGATCGAATGAAGGGTAGAGTCACGGGTCGTAACACATCTGAAATGTAACATCCACTGTTCAAAGTGCCGTCAGTGGGAACAAGAGGTGACCGAGACGTGTAACCAATGGCACCCCATACCATCACGCCGAGTGATACGCCCGTATGGCGATGACGAATACACGATTCCAATGTGCGTTCACCGCGATGTCGCCAAACACGGATGCAACCATCATGATGATGTCAACAGAACCTGGATTCATCCGAAAAAATTACGTTTTGCTATTCGTGCACCCAGGTTCGCCGTTGAGTACACCATCGCAGGCGCTCCTGTCTGTGATGCAGCGTCAAGGGTAACCGCAGCCATGGTCTCCGAGATGATAGTTCATGCTGCTGCAAGCGTCGTCGACCTGTTCGTGCAGATGGTTGTTGTCTTGCAAACGTCCGCATCTGTGACTCAGGGATCGAGACGTGGCTGCACGATCCGTTACAGCCATGCGGATAAGATGCCTGTCATCTCGACTGCTAGTGATACTAGTCCGTATGGATCCAGCACGACGTTCCGTATTACCCTCCTGAACCCACCGATTCCATATTCTGCTAACAGTCATTAGATCTCGACCAACGCGAGGAGCAATGTCGCGATACGATAAACCGCAATCGCTATAGGCTACAATCCGACCTTTATCAAAGTCTGAAACGTGGTGGTACGCATTTCTCCTCCTTACACGAGGCATCACAACAACGTTTCACCAGGCGACGCCGGTCAACTGCTGTTAGTGTATGAGAAATCGATTGGAAACTTTCCTCGTGTCAGCACGTTGTAGGTGTCGCCACCG
Source organism: Schistocerca serialis cubense (assembly GCF_023864345.2). Lineage (NCBI taxonomy): Eukaryota > Metazoa > Arthropoda > Insecta > Orthoptera > Acrididae > Schistocerca > Schistocerca serialis. The sequence continues at coordinate 174,871,198 of NC_064642.1, forward strand.
GCGTCAATCTTGTGTGAATGCTCTGAAAAGCTAATCATTTCCGTATCACAGCATCTTCTTCCTGTCGGTTAAATTTCGCGTCTGTAGCTTGTCATCTTTGTGGTGTAGCAATTTTAATGGCGAGTAGTGTATATGGTCCATGTTTCATCGAGCGAAAGCTACTTTTGCCCGTAAGTTTTGCACTGCAGTTTGGGAAGTATGTTCTACATCTACGTAGATACTCCGCAAGCCACCGTACGGTCGATATTGTAAATTGTTACTTTCTTGTAGTATGAAGAATTTGCCATGCTGCACTTCTTCTTAAATTTTTTGTACTTCCTATTTGCATTCTGAAATGATTATAAAGAGTAGGTTCGGCTGTTTGATACCCACATGGACCATTTCATGTAGGTCGAACAATCCCTATTTCCGCACCGGAGTATATTTAAACCTGTTTTCGAAAAGGTTATTGCTATTGATACTACTCAGCGTGAGTCTTTAGCTCCTCGCTAAGTCCTATCAGCCACTTTGGTATGAACTCCTGACTTGAAATAAGACATTAGTATCAGTGGTTAGAGGGGCACGTAATGTTGTTCAAGAAAGCTTTAAAATCTGAGTGCCACAGTTTCTGATTGAGAAGGTTAGGTATGAACTTCATAGGCTTTCTTGGGGTGTATCGTGGTCGCTGCGAAGTATAAACATAACAAAAAAAATGGCTCTGAGCACTATGGGACTCAACTGCTGTGGTCATTAGTCCCCTAGAACTTAGAACTACTTAATCCTAACTAACCTAAGGACATCACACACATCCATGGCCGAGGCAGGATTCGAACCTGCGACTGTAGCGGTTCCAGACTGTAGCGCCTTTAACCCCTCGGCCACTCCGGCCGGCCTATAAACATAACAGAAGAGCAAGGTCATTTTTCGAGTACGTGCGTTTTTCCACTTCACAGTATTTTCTAACAATGTCGGGATGGCTCTTTAGGTGACAGGTACTATAACTCTTTAAATGGTGTGAGCGTAATCCATAAGAACCACTTCGCTAAAATCGGAACTGAACTTAGCGAATGCATGATCATCTAAAGATTCTTTTTCAGTTTACCTAACCTGCTGAAGCTGATAATTTTACATGATTTGTCCTAAATGGGGAACCGTCGTACGAAATTAAATCCTGGAAATCGTTTTCATGTCTGTCGCACTTTTCTTTTACACTTCCCCGCAAGGAGGATTAACTGTCTGAGATCACGCGACGAGATGGCCACGAAACTGGACCTCATCCAGTGGATCATAGACACATATTTTTATGACCAAGCTGTGCTAAGTATGACGGAACTCCATCATGTTGGAATCACATACTTGGGATTTATTCCAATAGTATGGATAGTAAATCTCTCGGCAACACATACTGTATATTTAAGCGGCGAGGAAGCCCATCCAGCCCTGTTAACCAATTTAATCTGTGCTAATTGATATATTCACTACAGATCTGTGTTGATAGGTCTGCACAATTCTATTGTTCGGCTTCTCAACAACCCACACGCGAACATTGCAAATATTGAGGATTCCGTCACTGGTGAAATTTGGTTTATGTGTGCGCGTGGTCCCAAAATGAGCACCAGATTTCAGTGTAGCAGCTTGTGTAATTTAAGCGAATAAGTACACGTTCTTCGTTGGCAGACCACTGATAAATCTTACGATTTATAGTTGTCGATTATCATTTTCGACGCATTGATTTCTCCTCATGGTTTCTCTATTGCAACATACACTCCTGGAAATGGGAAAAAGAACACATTGACACCGGTGTGTCAGACCCACCATACTTGCTCCGGACACTGCGAGAGGGCTGTACAAGCAATGATCACACGCACGGCACAGCGGACACACCAGGAACCGCGGTGTTGGCCGTCGAATGGCGCTAGCTGCGCAGCATTTGTGCACCGCCGCCGTCAGTGTCAGCCAGTTTGCCGTGGCATACGGAGCTCCATCGCAGTCTTTAACACTGGTAGCATGCCGCGACAGCGTGGACGTGAACCGTATGTGCAGTTGACGGACTTTGAGCGAGGGCGTATAGTGGGCATGCGGGAGGCCGGGTGGACGTACCGCCGAATTGCTCAACACGTGGGGCGTGAGGTCTTCACAGTACATCGATATTGTCGCCAGTGGTCGGCGGAAGGTGCACGTGCCCGTCGACCTGGGACCGGACCGCAGCGACGCACGGATGCACGCCAAGACCGTAGGATCCTACGCAGTGCCGTAGGGGACCGCACCGCCACTTCCCAGCAAATTATGGACACTGTTGCTCCTGGGGTATCGGCGAGGACCCTTCGCAACCGTCTCCATGAAGCTGGGCTACGGTCCCGCACACCGTTAGGCCGTCTTCCGCTCACGCCCCAACATCGTGCAGCCCGCCTCCAGTGGTGTCGCGACAGGCGTGAATGGAGGGACGAATGGAGACGTGTCGTCTTCAGCGATGAGAGTCGCTTCTGCCTTGGTGCCAATGATGGTCGTATGCGTGTTTGACGCCGTGCAGGTGAGCGCCACAATCAGGACTGCATACGACCGAGGCACACAGGGCCAACACCCGGCATCATGGTGTGGGGAGCGATCTCCTACACTGGCCGTACACCACTGGTGATCGTCGAGGGGACACTGAATAGTGCACGGTACATCCAAACCGTCATCGAACCCATCGTTCTACCATTCCTAGACCGGCAAGGGAACTTGCTGTTCCAACAGGACAATGCACGTCCGCATGTATCCCGTGCCACCCAACGTGCTCTAGAAGGTGTAAGTCAACTACCCTGGCCAGCAAGATCTCCGGATCTGTCCCCCATTGAGCATGTTTGGGACTGGATGAAGCGTCGTCTCACGCGGTCTGCACGTCCAGCACGAACGCTGGTCCAACTGAGGCGCCAGGTGGAAATGGCATGGCAAGCCGTTCCACAGGACTACATCCAGCATCTCTACGATCGTCTCCATGGGAGAATAGCAGCCTGCATTGGTGCGAAAGGTGGATATACACTGTACTAGTGCCGACATTGTGCATGCTCTGTTGCCTGTGTCTATGTGCCTGTGGTTCTGTCAGTGTGATCATGTGATGTATCTGACCCCAGGAATGTGTCAATAAAGTTTCCCCTTCCTGGGACAATGAATTCACTGTGTTCTTATTTCAATTTCCAGGAGTGTATATTCACCCCTCTTCATCTCCAACTATCATACAGAATCCTGTAGAAGTGAAACTTTTCCAATCAGTTCAGCTGTACATAGATTCACCGTTTATCCCGCAGAGCATCTCGATGGTACTTTCACATTACCTTCAGTGGAAACAAAGAAACTTCAACTCTGAAAATTCGTACTTGTGGGCGCAGTGCCTCGCCTTAATATCTATGGACATAAACAGTATTGCTCGACTGTCTGAAGCTCCTAACGCCCATAGGATATGAAGTCTCATAATACCGAGGCCAAGCAGCTCCCATACTAGTGTCCTCCTGTTTAGCTTCTGCGATTAGTTTGATCACTGCTTCCCTTTCCAACAATATGCGACGAGAATCATATTGAAAAGTGAAACGGAATTCATTTATATAAAGCACATTCAATCTCGATTTTACTAGCTCCTTAATGAATGGGCATTAGCGTCAATGCTACACACCCTGCCGAACATTCAATATATGAAGTACCTTGAGGCACAAATTTACCTTTTGCATAGAAACTGCAGTTCATGATGCATCTATAAGCTTATAATGTCCTTTCCCATTTATCGCGACCTCGGCGGTTACACTTTCGCTACGCGACCTAATAACACAACAACCGAAAAAGGTAACACTACTCCTCTGACATGGATCTAAAGTCTGCGCTCCTATACTCATGAAACATCGATTATTGCCGCCAGCATCGCACAGGCCTCTGTTAAAGAGTCACAACTTTTACACCACAGATTAGAGACCTGTACCACCCTGATGCACTCCATTACACTCCCTGCAGAATCTTACAGATCTCATGTAACAAGTGTCCCCAGTTAAAATTTTATAAATGCGAAAAATTGATCACGCAACATTGAACAGTACAATTCCCTGAAATTAATCAGCTTTGTTCCAATTTATCCAAACATCATCACATGTCCGTTACTCTGATCAGTACCTTGAAATGTAATTTGTTTGGACTATTTAATTGACTGACAATTCTGGCAACATTTAGTGTATTAACAACATTTATTTTCCCAAACAAGACATAAATTATACTAAACAAGTTACAGATCAATACCCTAAACACTAACAGGTGATTTAATATCCCACCTGGTGGATCCTTGTTGGCAAGGACAGTTTAACTAGGTCAGTTTAACTAGGTGATCAGTGAGTCAAGTACTCTGGCCCTAAAGATGTGGATAACGCAAGCTGAATTAATCTGACGCTGAGCAGACTTTGATTGATCAAATCTACTGAAGTTTCTCTACATATGGGCAGCTGAGAGCATGTGGCGATTGAGATCTGTATGCCCTGATAATGCCGGAGTGGTAGTATGTTACCCTGTTTGCCTCGTGTGACGACATGACTTGCAGCTGGCGAGCTGTGTGTGGTGGAGGAGGTGAGACATGGAGGCGGGACCTCTGAATGGACCGCGACCACAAAATAAATGCAAAAATCTCGTGGTCTAGCGATCAGGCAGACGGATCGCAAATTTACTCTCTGTCAGAGCCCTGAAATCACGGTATATTTCAGTGTGTGACACTCCCGTTCGCTGCCTGTAACAAGGACCAATTAACCTCACTTATACGACAGAGCACACAAGCATACCAAACGTCAAGACCGGTGAACCAAAAACGAATAAGTGTGCCCTCTGCAAACGACTAGTCCAAGACGTTTGAAGTCACACTGTCAGTACAGTAAGAACTTCACCACAGTCTCCCCAGTCTAAACTGCTCACAAGTGTAGTCAGTCTCAGGACAGGTCTCAAGCACCAGCCATACATGCCAGAGCTTCGACCAGAAGCCCCTTACCAGACCAAAATCCCACACCCAAGTGCTTCGCAAATCTTAAGAAAAAAATTCCGTTTTCCCGCAAAATGCACAAACGACACCGCCTTCACCCCGTCTTGAGCCAATCACATAATCACATGGCTCTAATGGTGCTAAATCTCCCCTGCCACACGACTGAACAACCTCATGTCGAACCAGAGCAAGAGTTAAGAAACCTGAGTCTCTAGAAATAAAAAAAAAAACACCTAAAGAAATCGCTAATTACTGGCTATTTTAACTTTTTGCAGAGGGGGATAATAATTTTCTCCCTTAGTTGTGTCGCTTCCCACAGCAACAAGCGAACACATACGACCTCAAAGATCTTTATCTAAATCGCCTTCGCCTCTGTCTTGCAGCTTGTTACTCCTAGCTATGTGGTATAATAAAGATCCTATCTCTAAACGTTTTCTTATACAACAGAGGCATCTGAGGGAGGTTGTTCACTGGCCAACTTACACTATCAGCGAGCACTAAAATAAGTGAATTTTTATTACACATGGCTCTGTACACAATGCCCGGTTTACGACTCCACTCTGTAGACGCGTCCTTTTAGAGCGTCGCCCCTGTCCAGGCTTTTGCTGGCGCCACAGCAGGTATTGCGGCATTGTTATTCTGGAGCCCTGTGTGGCTGTGGGCCTTTCCGGCAAGACTTACTAAGGGATGGGCTCGCCGCTAATTGCTTTCAACTCCCAACAAGCCGTTTCTACGAACTAAGAATCATAAAAGTACTTCACGCTTTTAGAGCCCTACAAGGCTCCATCAACATCTGCTCAGGCCATTAGCTTTCTGGAGTCTCGCTCAACGTGCGTCAGGTTGTAGCGAACTCTTTAATAATTTTCTGTATGCGAAAAATAGGTGACAGAGTAACTTGTCTTCTCTCAACCTCTGCCAACAGAATTTTAGAACCACAGTCCTACACAGTACTGTTGTAACCGTGACCGGAACGATCGTGGGGTTACCGTGAACGAAAGTGCGGCAATATTGAACAGGAGCGGCCTGCGAAAAAACAAGACGGACGAACGGGAAAGGATGGACTTGCACAATGACAGACGACCGAGCAAGACTATGGAAATAAGCAAAGTAAACACGATGTCTGTAAGCGAGATATCGAGAGACTCACGCAAAAGTCAGATTGCCTCGCTGGTTTTTTTTCTTTTTTTATTGTGATTTAATTCACCTGCCCCATATGGGCAGGGGAGGGCTGTCAGCGGCACAATCCGCCACTCTTCAGCCGAGTGACATAACAACTTAAAATAAGAATAAAATATTACATACATAAGGCAAGAAAGGGGAACTTAAAACAGAATAATGGGAGAAATTGGAGGTAAAAAATAGACTAACACGGAGACGTTCATGGAGGACAGTTAAAAGTCACCAGAATCTTAAAAAACACAGTTGGCGAGTCTTCAAAACTCAGAGAAGACACTGAATGGACATGCACACGCTAAAAGTCGGCCACAGTAGTAAAAACACACCGGAACAACACACTTAAAACCCACTTGGAGCACACACGACGAAGAATAAAACTGCCAGGTGGGACCTGCTGAGGGAAAGAGCAGAGAGGATGGAAAAGGAGGGGAGAGCATGGGGCAGCAGGGGAAGCGGCGGGATGAAGAGAGGAGGGGCATCAGTGGGTACACAAAGAGGCAGGAGACCTGTGGGGCGGGAGATGAAGAGGGAAGACAGGGCAGGAGGGAGCGCAGAGACACTGAAAGGAGGCACAAGAGATGGAGGGGGAGTAGAAAGGGGAAGCCACTCAGGAGGAGGGAGGGGGAGGAGAGGGAGCCCTGAGGAGGAGGCAGGAAGATGGGGCTAGAGTTGGTAGGAAAGGCAGATGTCAGGGCGAAGCTCGTCATGCGGGAGGGGTAGATGGTGAAAGTTGCATTGGGCAAGGAGGTGGAGAGTGTGGAGATGGAGAGAGGGTGGGACACAACGGTAAAGGTGCGGAAACTGGTTGGCGGTGGAGAGGAAGGGAGACACCAGGGGGTGTGGGGGATCAAGGCGGCGGACAATATATAGTGTGTGGATGTGTTCAAGGAAAAGGAGAAGGTGGGGGAAGGGGACGAGGCCGTAGAGGATGCGTGTGGGGGACAGAAGGCGGATGCGGAAGGTGAGGCGGAGCGCATGGCGTTCGAGGATTTGGAGGGCTTTATAGAACCGGGGAGGGGCGGAAATCCAAGCTACGCTGGCATAACAGAGGACAGGGCGGATCAAGGATTTCTAGGTGTGAAGGATGGTGGAAGGACGCAGACCCCACGTCCGGCTGGACAGGAGTTTCAGGAGGCGGAGGCGGTTGTGAGCCTCGTTTTGGATGGTAAGGAGATGGGGAGTCCAGGTGAGGTGGCGGTCGAGTGTGAGGCCAAGGTATCAGAGGGTAGGAGTGAGGTGGATAGGACGGCCGTAAATGGTGAGGTAGAAATCATGGAGGCGGAAGGAGCGGGTGGTGCGGCCCCTCGCCGGGTGAGAGGCAGGCGCTTAAATACGAGTACATGGTAAGGTACGTCGCTATTGGCCGCTGCGACCACGTACTCCAGCGTGGCGCCCTCACATCATACGCGGGCCAGGAACGCTCGCATCCACGGCTTATGGCGCGACCGGCTGCAGAGACCTCTAGTGGTAATCGTGGTCCATGCCGTCTGGTGCGGATTCGAAACCCGCAGCGCTTGGTTTCAGAAGTACTGTCACAAAATAAAATACCTCATTTCTTACCAGAAGTTACCGACTTTCAGCACAGAGCGAGATGCAGGTGTGGTAAGGCAGTAAGACCCACATTCGGGAGGAATGCGGTTCAAATACCCTCTCGGCTTGTCAGATTTATGTTTTCGGTATTTTTCTCAAATCGCTGGGATAGTTCCTTAGCGAGGGCACGTCCGATTTCCTTGCCTATGCTTGCTCAGTCCAAGATTAGTCACGCAGGGTGGCCGCGCGGTCTAGGACGCCTTGCCACAGTTCGCGTGGCTCCCCCGGTCTGAGGTTCGACTCCTTCCTCGGGTATGGGTGTGTGTTGTCCTTAGTGTAAGTTAGTTTAAGCTAGATTAAATAGTGTGTAAGCCTAGGGACGTTGTAATGACCACGTCGTGGTTGGGAAGTGAACCCTTGATTGCAGTTCCTATATTACTTCGTGTGAGACGACTGAAACCATCGACATGAAAGTGCATACGTGAAAGGCAGCTTAACTGTTATTTCGGCCTAGCTCGCCGCAACTAGAACTTAACTTTTCTGGTCGTTATCTACTCTGTTTCCATTTCAGGAAACTGAAAACAACCTCTAAAAGAGTCATTACATTCCGTGTCGTGCAGGATTCTCTGAACACATTTTCAGTCTGCAAGAAGATTCTTTAAAACTGACGCTAAAGCAGGGATTCGTGTGAGGATTGCTACATACTTCTTGGCTGAAACTTACTTCGAGCACGTAGAGAACATTCTCTAGAGAGAAACGCCTGAGACCTCCTAGTAACTGACAGACTCGAAAGTCTCGAATCGTTGATGTAGAAGAGAGCATCAATGATCATAAAGCAGCTATACAAAGTTTGCAAGTTCATAAAACTCCCTAAATTTGTTTAATAGTCAATCAGATCTTAAGCTACATCTCCTACGTCAGGTGCGGGACTTATTATTTGGTCTGTACCGTCACACACTAATCATGCATAACGCTTCCTGCTCGCTGGGCCTAGCATATTATACAAGGTGTAATGGCTATAAGTGCAGACACTTCTATCGGTGACTGAGGATGGTGCACTGAATAACATTACAACAGTATTTACATCATTTGCCGACTAATAATTTATGGCTATTACAAGTCGCATGACTTTAGAGTGGGTAGAACATATGGTAAGAGCAAGCCATTAATGCTGATTTTTCCCCTGGGTAGCAGGTAAGGTGAAGTGCAGTCGTATGGACGCAAAACGATTGGTCTATACTGACAGGAGTAATCCACGTAGCAATACCGTTACGGCGACACGGGAAACATCAAGTCATAAAGTTTGTGACGTGTTTGTGGGATAACTGTTGGATGCAGAGAAAACACAGCCAAAACACTGATGTGTGTACGTATTAAGATATCACATATTAAAATATCTGCACTTAATACGAGTTACACCATGTATTTTATTACCAAATGCCCTATGTTGCGCAGTCAACTTGAGTGAGCTCACAATGTACTAGTTGCTATCAATTCATTGAATCTGTAACAAATGCAGCCGGCCAGAGTGGCCGAGCGGTTCTAGGCGCTAAAGTCTGGAACCGCGCGACCGCTACGGTCGCAGGTTCGAATCCTGCCTCGGGCATGGATGTGTGTGATGTCCTTAGGTTAGTTAGGTTTTCAAAATGGCACTGAGCTCTATGGGACTTAACATCTATGGTCATCAGTCCCCTAGAACTTAGAACTACTTAAACCTAACTAGCCTAAGGACAGCACACAACACCCAGTCATCACGAGGCAGAGAAAATCCCTGACCCCGCCGGGAATCGAACCCGGGAACCCGTAGTTAGGTTTAAGTAGTTCTAAGTTCTAGGGGATTGATGACCTCAGAAATTAAGTCCCATAGTGCTCAGAGCCATTTTTTTGTAACAAATGCTGAGCCAGAATGCACCGTGGGCAGCTGAAGTGCGTCGAATACAAAATCCAGCTATGGCGGGTGGATGTAAGCAAGCGAAATGACAGAACACTGTGTGAGTCATTCCACAATCAGAAAAAAGTCGAAATCGATATAAACTAGAGAAATGTGGCCAGCTGTTAACCAAGAAGGCTCGTTGCGATTAGTCTATTGATGTCTCATTACAGAGGTTGAAGGTAATAGATGTATTTGCTGTCGCTTGCTGTCTTGTTAATTTCACAGAGTTAGTGGGTCCGAGGTTTGGTCCCTCAAAGTCGTTCAGGGTGACCCACCTGCTGAATTGTCTATGGGATCCCCTTGAATACAATGGACCCCTAAATGCTCTCAACGTCTGTATCGCTGCTTGACGAGGATGTTGAATAAACTTCTAGCGAAATCAGAGAAGCTCTCACCAGTTACGCGAACCTAGAAACCTCATGTGCGAGATGTCTGAGGATACTGGAAACCTGTTGCAGGTAATTTTACTCGTATTAAGGAGAGTCCAGCACTTCTGTAATATTTATAGAAATCATATTCCCCAGTTGCCCGTAATGCAGACGTACCATTCTCACAATAGATTTAAAGTCACTACGAGAGGTGTTCAAATGCATTAAGCGTTTATGCCAAAGACTGGTCGGTCCCATAACAAAATGTACAATGCGGCGCGATCAGTTGGAATAAAAGGTATATAGTGGATACTTGCAGAGGAGGATCCATTTGACGTTCCTGCGACTACACCCAGGTTGGAATATCGAATGAAAGTACACTGACGGAGAAAGAATCGCAACACGTAGAAGAAAATGTGAAATGTAAACGAAAGTTGGTGGGCATATTTCTACGTCTAAACGATGACGTCTATTCCAGTTTCGCGCAAGTTGCGAAATAGTGGCGCAAGTAGCACCATTATGAGGATCCAGATCACGTTTGCTTTAAATACACATACTCGACGAGAAGAGGGCGGGGGACAATTGGGGCAAAATCCCCGGGGTCCAAGCCTCATGGGAGGCCCAAGTCTCTCAAGGGATCGGATTCTCAACGGTGCTCACTTGGAAGATGTCAGACTAATGTTGTAAAACAAATTCTGTATCATACAATAAACAAAAGAACATGATCCCAGCAGGAACATGGCAATCTAGCTCCTGCTCTGCACTTTAGCTTTTGACTTTTTTGATTCTTATAGGTCAGTTACATGCAGTTCTACTTCATGTTTAATCTTGAGTGCACAATATGTTCTTTAGACATGCACTAGAAGCAACTTGCAGAGCACTAGAAAATCCAATTTTTAAAAATATTGTTCGAAATACTACCAAAACATTTACTCAACAAATGTACGCAGTAACAGCTGTGAAATATCCTCATAATTTGGTAGGACTACCAACAACATTCAAAGATAAGGCACTTCTCATTGCATTACAACGTAATTTTACACGAAATATACAGAAAGTATTTAGCATTGCGGAGTAGACAAAATTAAAAAAATATTTATATCGGTATATAACTATCCTGGAGGAATCGCAAAAGTGAAGAAATTAAATAACAAGAAAGCGGTATATTGGTCATGCTGATGCTTTGAAGTAAAGAGGTAATGTTCTTGTTTTGTTAGTCCGTAGGATAGTCAACTTGTATGGGAAATCTCACGTTACTTGACACGATGTTATTTCTTGGTCAAAGAGACTTGGCCTTCAGTTGTCCATCTCACAAAATTGGAGAGCCAGTAATGTACATTTCCCTGTAATATTTGAGCTCTTGAGTCACAGCGATGCAGTTCTTGCGAAAAATATTATCCAAGTCAGAGACGGACAAAAAGCTGGAAAGTGTCTTCAAGTGCATTATCTGTCAAATGATACTGGGAAATATTTTATTTCTAGTTGTGCACATCACGTCAGGAGTGCCATCTTGAAACAGAGATAAAATGTGAAATATTTTTCAATTAATGTTGATGCAACTCCTGATTCAAATTATGTTTCATAGACAACATTCATCCTGCGTTATATTGACTTCAATTACGAAATTGATAAAGATGAAATAAATGAAAGGTTTTGGGAATTCATAGACTGTAATCAGAAGACAGGAGTTTCTACTGCACATCTAAATCGATCAGTACTTTTGAAATACTCAGTCTCTATCAGTAAATGAGGCAGACAAGGTATAGCGTCCACGCCTCTAATTTATAGTCGATAAAAACATATTTTATTATTTTTTTATTATGTGATACCATGAGAGACATGTGTGTTGTCAGAGAAACGGTTTGATTTGGCTAGTGCAGAGACGATGTAACAATATCTTCCCAAGCCACGGCAAATAGTCTGAAAACAATGATATCTTTTAATTATAAGAACAATTATTATTATCACTGATTTTTCTTGCATTCCTTCTTCTTGTTCGAGTAGCCATGATGCTAGCAAGACGCCCTTTAATCTGCCACCTATGATAAGGTCTGGTATTATTACTATTATGTTAACTCCCTTTTGTAAATTACTGGAGAAAAATAGAGAATAATGTTATTCAAGTTTATCTCACACTTTCTGTAAAAATATTTCTAACCTTGATCCTCTGCGTTACATCTTTGCTTCGCTGCGGACGAGCTGAAACGCCGCCATTAGCGGTAACATATTTATATGATCTTATTGGCAAGAGTTATGGTTTTACTACAGATTTAAAGTGCTGAGAACAATTATTTAATGCTGATTAATATTTTTTCAAATCAAATTCAGTCAGTTATTTTCATGTAATCGGAACAGATCGATTCTGTGATACACCGATGTTCATTTATATGTCGCCATTTCATGAAAGCTTTACGCGGCGAGTTATATTGCCGAATAATTCAGACATATATATTTGTCATTGTAAAAAGAATCCACGTGAAAGTAACCTGATTGTATATCAAAATCTATGCTATGAGAAACTATTTTAACTTCTACCATTCTTCGCTGGTGTCGGAACATAAACGTTCTCGGATAAAGCTCAGAAATCTTTTCAGTAAAATTCGCCGATTCCAGTGGTGTGCGTCTCCGTGTTATAAAAGTGAAGTGATATTAAAGAGCGAAGTAAGTTTGTATGAAAGTAGTTAACGAACCTAATTGAATTATTTTAAACAGATACACTTATTTACACACAACATATGAAAACGGTTGTGTGTTTCAATTTAGTTCACATTCATGCACATGTCATATTCGAGCCAGGTAATGCAGTAATTGAGTGACAATTTAGCACTGTAGACATATTTAAATATTTATGTAGGACGCTGCTAAATTTACGCATTCACAACACGGTTTAAAAGACAGCACAAAAGTTATGACAAAGGAAGTTATATGAGAAGGTTTTCTAAAGGAATTCAGGCACATTTAATAATGGAATCTTCTTGCAAAATTTTTCTATGTGCTTGTCATAGCCTGCCAACTGAGAGTTGTCATGAAGCATAAACTTTTTTTGGAGTGATTCAACTTCTTACATCCTGTTCAGCTACACTCCACGACGACGGGACATTCTGAAACAGCGTGTTGGATGAGATTTTCACTCTGCAGCGGAGTGTGCGCTGATATGAAACTTCCTGGCAGATTAAAACTGTGTGCCAGGAAGCTTCATATCAGCGCACACTCCGCTGCAGAGTGAAAATCTCATTCTGGAAACATCCCCCAGGCTGTGGCTAAGCCATGTCCCCGCAATATCCTTTCTTTCAGGAGTGCTAGTTCCGCAAGTTTCGCAGGAGAGCTTCTGGAAAGTTTGGAAGGTAGGAGACGAGGTACTGGCAGAAGTAAGGCTGTGAGTATCGGGCGTGAGTCGTGCTTCGGTAGCTCAGTTGGTAGAGCACTTGCCCGCGAAAGGCAAAGGTCCCGAGTTCGAGTCTCGGTCGGGCACACAGGTTTAAGCTGCCAGGAAATTTCAGCGTGTTGGATGTTCCTTACGTTTCATGTATGATATTCGCTGGAGTTCTTGAGTTGACGCCTCGTATTAAGTTATGGGTGGTATGGGGTGCTTTGGATTATATGAGGTCATTCAAGTGTTTAAACATGAAGCCTATTAGCACCTGTTGGTGCTCATTGTCTAGAGAAGCAAGTTACTACAAGCTCGAAATACTGCCATACATGCTGAGTTAAAACACTTGGAGACCTTGTTGGTAGTGCAGTTCATATCGATCCTGGATTTCTTGAGGTACGCACTACGAAGAGGAATAACGAGGAATGAAGAGACAGAAGTGAATTCAGACGATTTATTCAAGACGTTAACTTGAAAACCCCGTGATAAATAGTGAAGATTTCAGATGAAATGTGTAGATTTCTATGGAATACTCAAAGCAGAGAGACAATTAGGTTGCAGCGGCATGCAAGTTATTTATCAGTGGACATCGTACTAATGGTACAACGATTTAGAAGAAGAAATTCAGTATTAGAAAACATGTCATACTTCAAACTTGAATACATTTCTTTGGTACCGTTACACCTCTTGAATAAGTTGCACGAGCTTAAAATTTGCGTTTATTTCCGAATGTATTTGTAGGTATGCGCACCTTTTACACTCTTCCTGTAACTGTAATTGATGTAGAATGGTCATTCAACACTGTGGCACGTGTTCTAAATTACCTCAGATAACTGTGCACCAACAACGTATCACAGATTTGGAAACCTTGCCAAATGAATTTAACATAGCAAGGCAACAAAATGTTGATGCTATGATTCAAATATCTGCTGAACGAAAGGCCCGGAAAACTCCATTGACAGTGTTATGGGCAAGCAATTTATAATAAGCTATACGTTGGACCACCCATTGTGGTTTACGTGTGAGCGTAACGAAGTTTGTTTACTGAAATGTGTGGCCACAACAGAGAACGTGCGGGGACAGAACACTCCATATCGCAGCATTACTGTCAATTTACAAATCAGTGTAATACACAGCCTTTTGGTTTAGAGTAAAGTGAAATTAAATTAAACCAATTTACAAAACAAAATACTCTTTACAGTAATTCATTACTGACTAGCATCTGAAGTCGAATCAGTTTGCTCTCTTGAAGTGTAGGTCTCAGTCGAATTATCATCAATTTCCCCAGCTGTGGTGGTCTTGGGTTCCTGAGCACTGTCTTCAACATTACTTTTCAAACCAATATCCATTATTGTTCTTTCAGTCTCCTACTCCATGAAAGCGCCATGATAAAGGCATCCTTTCTCCAAACGTGAGTGTCGTCCAATAAGTGAATTTACCTATTTTATTTCTCTGCGAGATTGACTGATATGTGTTGTAAATGCTCACGCCGGCTTACGATGTGTACCGCAGTACCTTGCCAGTAGGTTGCCATTTAGCATGGAGTTATAACTACAAAGTGTGCCCACTTGTGAGCTGTTCTCTGTCATTCGTTTTTTATTTCACAACAAAACAACTAATCGCTGTCGACATTCAACGGGAGTTATCCCTTTCTATGGAGAAGGGTGTATTGGCATGTAAATGTTCGACGTCGGCCCACGCTGTTTGCGGGAGGGCGCGAAGAATGTACACATTGAACAGCGCACACGGAGTTCCACTACAGCGACCTGTGATGATGCCGTTATTGCAGCTCACAGTATTGTGGAGGAATATTGTTACCTCTGACAACATCCTATGGCGGTTACCTCCTGGGGCTGCAATCGGTCGCTAATACACCGCAAAGGTCCTGACAGACCTTCTTCACTACTGCAGAACCTATGCAAATGGGTGCCACGTATTCTGAGCACTGTACAGAAGCTACAACGGATGTATTCCGGTAGAATGTTTCTGGAAATGCATCACAGAGAGGAGGATCTGCTCTTCAAACATCTTGTCTCTTGGATTGAGACTTGAGTCCATCATCGACTTCTGAGACAAAACGTCAACGCATGGTGTGGAAGAAGCCCCGAGAAAGTGCACCAAAAACGCAAAAGTTACTCATTCAGCGTGGAACATTATGGCAACAATCTTTCTGGACTGTCAAGCGGTTTCGCTCGTTCACTACGTGTCTTTCAACATCACAATGGATGTGTAGAGAAACTGTAATGCCTTGAGAAATTTGCGATCTGCCATCAAAAGAGGGTGGAGCTTAGCAGATGCAAATAAAAGTTGTTCCCATGTTCCTCCAACTCAAAGGCCATCTACGGGTAAACACTTCAGTAGCGATGAGGAAGTCACATCAACAGTGAAGAGGTGGTTACGGGCGCAGGACCCGACTTGCACAATACTGGTTTAGAATAACTTGTCACGTTACCAAAAATGCTGGGAAAAACACGGCGACTATACAGAAAAGTAACAGAAGCGTTGTACAATGCCAATAAAATTAGTTCAACATGATAAACTTTCCGTACTGTTTCTTACAAAACAGGGAAACTTTCTTATTATACGCCCTTCGTATATAACCTTTGCACACTCTTCCATGATTCATCCGAATGGTTGTAGTTCATTCAAAGCCACAGCTGGAAATTGGAGACATGATTTACGAAATTTTTTTCTTTTAGTATACCCCAAATGATGTTGATTGTAATAGAACATTATACAACTTGTAACATCCCTATTTCTAATTTTCTGAAATTACAGTTGGCTTGACATTAAACTTGTTCTTAATAAAGCAATGACCAGTAATGCGTCGTTTTGAGCTTGCACTGAGATGAAGGAAACTGTATATTGTTTTAACAGTTCTGGAAGGACTTCGGTGCATAAGGAGTGTGAAATTTGGAGCACGATCTTAGCGATGGCACATTACACAAATCTGTTAGAAACTGTTTTCTTTCTATGAAATTATTTGAACTAAATACAATGAAAATTGCAAGTATATTTATAAATATTATTTCAATTTATAGCTATCGCAGGCTATTCTAATTGTGATTGAAAGTGTCCGAAGTAATCAGAAAGGTCAATTCAAAAGATATTCTCGGAAAGAAATTACTTACTGCTGGCAGGAAAATTAACTTTCAGTTTCCGATGTGTAGTTAAGAAGCTTGTCTTTCGGCACATCGGTAGAAAAACAACTTAAGTATTTCAATACCCGAAACCAACCGAACAAATCTGAATGACAATTCTGTGACTTATAATAACAAACTAATTTTAGTATTTCATTGCTTCCGTGGTAAGCATAACAGCTGAAAAAAGTGCCTAAAATCGGAATGATCAACCCTGGCTTTTGCACAGAAAACGAAGCATTTGCAGACATTAGGTTGCTGATAGGAAATCCTTATTGTCGTGTCCTCTACGATAGCACAAAAGTTAGGAAGAATTTCTCTGATACACCCGTTTTTGAACTTTCTTCTCTGCTTCGGATAACTTTGCACAATTTTTTCAGGACCACCTGCTTTCTAAATGCAGTACAGCAACACGTCAAAGTCTGATTCATATCGTCCAATATTCACAGGCTCTGTAATACAGAATAAGTCTGGATCCGACATGCAACCATACTTAGTGCTCATAATAGTGACCCGATGCTTCACGGTTCAAGATCTGGCGCCACGAAACTTGCTCTAAGCACTATGGGACTTAACATCTGAGGTCATCAGTCCCCTAGACTTAGAACTACTTAAACCTAACTAACCTAAGGACATCACACACATCCATTCCCGAGGTAGGATTGGAACCTGTGACCGTAGCAGCCGCGTGGTTCTGGACTGAAGCGCCTAGAACCGCTCGGCCACCATGGCCGGCGCCACGGAACTGTTAGCTTCCTTTAATTCCGTCGGCAATATCTTAGGCAATGTATTGTCTATAGCACAAATTGGATTTCGAATCTACGTTTAGTGTTTAATTAGAAATTATGGTTATTCTATAATCCATCCCAAGGTTTTTGTGTATCTCCATTAGTCTCAGAATTGTGTTATGTTAAATCATGTCCAACATCCTTTAAAATAACAATAAAATTGGACTGCGCTATTTCGGCGTTGGATCCAGTCATATACCCTGCCCCGGGTCCACTCTTGGCTTTCAGCGGCCCGTGCCTGAGTTGATGTTAGTCAAGAATGTCTTTAAGAAAACAAAGACGCCACTAGCAGTATCTCACAGAGTTTTAAGGAGGTCGTGTAATAGGACTGCGAGAAAGACGCCACTAGCAGTATGTCACAGAGTTTTAAGGAGGTCGTGTAATAGGACTACGAGAAGCTGTATGTTCCTTCTGCGATACTGCAGAGAGATTTGACAAGCATGTACCCAATGCAGATGATTGTCTGCTGGCAGCGGTGGTCACGGGAATATACGGTCGCAAGAAGACCGGGCTCCAGACGTCCACGTGGCACTACCGGTGGGGAACACCATCGTGTACGGCGTATGGGACTAGCGCACCGTACTTCGTCTGCTGCAGCAACTTGAGCAGCAGTAGGCACCACAGTGACATAACAAACTGTTACAAATAGGTTACTTCAACGAGAGCTCCGAAGCACACGCACTGGAGCTTGTATTCCACTGACCCCACACCAATGCCAGTTGCGACTTCGGTGGTTTCAAGGGAAAGCTCGCTAGAGGGCTGTTGTGTTTTCCGATGAAAGCTGGCTGGCTCTGCGTCTGTGACAGCCATGTTTTGGTTAGAGTGAGGCCAGTTGAGGAAGTGCAACAAACCTGTTCGTGTGCTAGACTCAGTGGAGCTACATCTGGAGTTATGGTCTAGGGTGCGATTTCGTGTGACAACAGGAACACTCTCGTTGTTATCCCACACACTCTGACTGCAAATTTATACATCCGTCTAGTGATTCGACCTGTTGTGCTGCCATTCACGAACAGTATCCCAGAAGTTGTTTTCCAACAAGATAACGCTCTCCCACATACTTCTGTCGTAACCCAACATGCTCTACAGAGTGTTGACTTGTTGCCTTGGCCTGCTCGGTCACCATACCTATTTCAAATAGAGCAGGTATGAGACATCATCGGACGAAAACCCCAGCGTCATCCACAAAAAGCATTAACCGTCTCTGCACTGACAGACCCACTGCAACATGCATGGAACTCCATCCCACAACCTGACACCTGGCACCCGTACAGCACAAAACAAGCACGTTTGAATACTTGCGCTCAGTATCCTGGCGATTACACTGTAACTAATGTAACACCACTTCGTATTTGCAGTGCCTTATCTCGCGCTTGCATTAACCTGTGATCTTCCAATGTTAATCACATAAATATGTTGTGTAGAAAAACGTATTTCCAAAATAACGTTACTCTATATTCATTACTTTCTGTTGTAGTTATTTTTTTCGTCAGCGAATCTTGCGCTTGCCTAGTCTGCCATTCTTAATGTACGCATAACCACAACTTGAGTTAGAAAGACCACCTGATAATTTACTGTTGTAGAAGTGTGCCCTTTCAGTCTCAAAGTTGATACATAACGGACTCTACTGGCAATCCTATTGAGGATGGCGTTTCATTTTGTTGTTCTGTTAATGTTAGATATCGGTCATGTATTGGTGTAATTCTTAATTTTTTATTTTATTTATATTGGCATAAAGAGGACATTTTATGGTGTCGCTGGGCTTTCGTTAAAGCTTTTCAATGGGTTACCGTGATACATTGACGCTGCCGAGGTGATATTCTGTGTCTGGCGTGTTTAGAGTTATTGGAGGATTCTGATTTCAAAATAGGATTCAAATGAATTATTAATTACACATTATAGTAATATTTATCAAGGCACTACTGTCTGCTCAACTAGATTTTAAACGTGACTGACGGGCAGTGGCCTCATCCATGTTGCAGGACGAATTGCCTCTGGTGCTCCCTCCAGTGGCGCAGTCCTAGCAAGGAAACTCTTGCGAGATTTAAGCCGGGAGCTTTCTGCCTGATGACTATACAGAGGATGTCGGCGGTCATTCTCCTGCTTTGTTCTCTCATTGACTGCAGCAGTGGCCCTCCGGATATTGGGTGGGACTATTCCAACAATCGTATACAATTTCTGCATTGGTGTTGGCTTCAAGCATCTTGAGATGATCCTTGCAGTATCGTTGGCCGTAATATCGACTTGCTTAGCATGCGCTGAAGCGTTCCAAACAGGAGCAGTATACTCAGCGGCTGATACACAAAGCGCAAGTGCAGAAGTCCTTAGGAGGTGCGGGTTCGCTCTCCAGCTGCTGCCAGTCAGCTTCTGTAGTATCCCATTGCGAGCAAAGACTTTCTGTTTCACGTTTAGACATTGCTGCCTGTACGGTAGAGCCATATGCTCCTCTTACTCTGTAATGAAACTTGGAATCTACTGTTCTGAAGGAAGGTGCTAATAAGGGATGTTAGTTCATTAGGTTTAGTAGCCACTCCGTCGTTTCACAGCCGAAGTTCTTTATCTCTTCAACTCTAAGGTCAGTCTTATGCGTCCTCAAACTGGAGATGGCAGCTCCGAGTTAGCCATGGAGAAGGGATCCCTACGAAATAACGGTTTCTTTCTGAGCTGAAGAGCTTGTTTTATTTTGCCGTTCTGCAGGAGCTGTGTTGCCACTTATCAAGAGTCTTTTGCAGGGTCGCCTTTCAGGTTTTTAAGCAGTTTCCAGGCTTGTCTACTGTTCAGCTTCATGTCGAGGTTTTCTATCAGGTTACTCTAATTGGCCTTTCAAGCTGCTGAAATGGCCTGCAGCATTATTTCACCAGCTTGGATCGTTTTTTCTCCAAATGGATCCTCTTCACAGAGAGTTTGGTATCTTTCTAACGACAGTTTGTCGTCAGTCGACATGCCTGGAACACACTGAGATCTGCATCCTCTCGGAATAGATTTCTTCGAAACTTGTTGGACGCATTTGATAAAGATTTCGTACATTTCAGGTTGCGGTGGAATGTTTCTCACTTTTAACCCAAAATCTTCACTGAAATTCTGCCAGTCAGCCTTCTTGAAGTTGAACCACCTCTTGAATGGTTCCTCTTCAGGCGGTATTACAGGATTCATAGTGCATGTAACAGCTCTATGTTGGGTAGGAGGGATGGGCTCTCGTACAGTCTTCCTAAACTGTACAGCTGCCTTTGAAGAAACAAATATGTTGTCTGGGTTGTATCTTCTTTTCCATCTGCCACTGTTAAAAGAAGGTGGGAACTTCTGATCAGGGATCAGATGTAGGTCATGAGCCTCAGCCCATGTTTCTAGACTCGTTCCGTTTGTGTCGGTGTCTGGACACCCCATAATGTGCGTTTGCAATTGAAATTACCTGTGACAAAGTTCACGTCCTGATCGTTGAAGTTGGCTGGTGTTTTAATGCTGAAATCGGCACCGGGTGGTTTGTAGACCGATGATAAACAGAAGAATGGAGTTCGAACTGTGAGGAGCTCGATGTCGTCTTCAGTCAGTGAGGCTGATTTGATATTCACGTTAGGTCTGGCAAAGATGGCACTGCCGTATTTGTCGTGACGCGTTTCCAGTATTAATTCCTTACCAGCAATTCTTGGACGGTTTTTAGTACTTCCTCTGTGTGTTTCCTGGACAATCAGAATATCACATGTGTAAATACGTTCAAATGTGTGTGAAATCTTATGGGATTTAACTGCTAAGGTCATCAGCCCGTAAGCTTACACACTACTTAACCTAAATTATCCTAAGGACAAACACACACACCCATGCCCGATGGAGGATTCGAACCTCCGCCGGGATCAGCCGCACAGTCCATTGTCACATGTATATTTTTGACATAAATTTGCTACTTAAACTTGTTTCTGTCGGGAAAATCCCTCGATGTTTACGGAAATAAAAACAAATGGTCTTGAGAGAGACCGGTCGGAATGCAGTCCATTTGAATGGAGACCAAGTAATAACGACGATGAGTTATAAGTGTAATACGTACATGAATGTATCGATAAATAAATATTTATTTCATCTCAATTCCTGATTGCACGCCTTCACTTTGATTGTCGTTGTTTTTTTCCGAAGAAACGTTTTGTTATAGCAATACAAGCGAAGGAAGAACAAGATGTAACATCAAGTTGCAATCGAGGTCATTAGAGACAGAAGCAATACAAGTGTTTGTGGAACGTGAGACGCGACAGCAGTCCGTGCAGAATGCTAGATTACCTTCTTAGCAGCCTGCACTAATGACCGGTTCTGACGAGAGAATCCTACGCGGAAAGGTTCGCGGCAGCAGCAGCAGTAGTCACGGACAGGGACATTCTCAGCGGCAGCTCGTGTCACGTGTGGCGTCGCGTTTTGTCGAAGTTGAAATATTCCGCTGCCGCATGCCGCATCGGACGTTCGTGCCGTCAATCACACAACGCGCAGAGCGTGGCATCAGGTGCAGATCCACGTTCCAGGCAAAATGTAGCGAAGAGCTGGAGAGATCGTCTTGGCCGCTTAGACATACTTCATATCCAGTTTTAAGAAATTTATTTGGTAAAATAATTGGATTCCCTCACATCTCAGTCTCATATTTTTGCTCGATATGAAAAATTATTTCTTCTTGTTACTCGTCATGATTACTGTGATGGATATAAAAAATAGTCCACTGTATGACATTTTAAGAGTTTGCTATGGTAAAAACACATTGCGTAGACTTGGCATTTCTCTCATGTTAGATCGTACATGCTGTGTATGAAATGCAGCCATCATATCGAAATTGTATTTAAAGCTGGGAGCAGAATGTTGTCTATCTCCCTTCTCTAGAAAGCGGATTGTTGTCAGTGAGAGGGTCAAGCACAGCACGTCTAATTCTGACTATGTGCAGCGTGAATCATGTGTTGTAACACTCGTAGTTCATAAAGGATTCAAGACACTGAAAGAGGCACGTATTTTGCCGCATGATTCTCACGCAAAACTTGATTTCAAAATCTAATAATCAAGTAACTACATGTTTTCATAAATTTAGCTCGGATCGAGACCTTTAGTTTATTTACAGCCTTTAAAATGCTTTGTAGCTACACGTAGTAATGACACCATCTTGCGAACTACTCTTTCCAGTATCTCCATTGAAATTATCTTGATAGTCTACTTCAGTTTTATTTTTACTGAAAGGTCATACATCCTTCGTGGTATAATCCTGCGATGTCAAGTGCTACTTATAATTGCTTGTTATCATTTTCAGAATCCACACATCCTGTAGAACAATACACCAGATTAGAAAGTAGTTCTCATTAATTAGTAATTATGTAAAGCTTCAGTTATCACAATATTTGTCTTTACCATTTCCACTTCATTTCTAATGTCACGGCAGTAGATTCAATCCATGATTCCCTAAGTATTCGAATGTACTTTTAACTGACATGCATGCCCTTGATGGTTATTAATTAGAAATAGTTTAATATGAAATTTGTGCAGTCTTCGATCGGTCTCCTTACGATTGTAGCATAAAAAGCTCCTCTGCACGAACTCCGTATAGCAAAATTTACAGAATACTGCATTACAACATTTCGCCATTGAAGATTCTTACACAGTTTGAGAAAGGCCAGTACATTATAAAGTCATTGGCATGACAAAATTAAATATCGTTTATTGGTTCAGAAAGGAGTCGACAATGGAGGACATCCCACAGACTTTCATGTTTCTCGAGGATAATGCTACAGATTGTAGGATGACCAACGCAGTAATTCAACAAAATCACTTGGTGACAATAAGTAGAATACATTACAAGTTGATAAGGGCAGTATTTGTTCTCTGCACTTAATCACAGCATTCCACAGCCCAGTAAAACAAACAATATAACAGCGATTTGGATCAAGCACAGAAATAATTTTCACATCGTATCTTCAGTAGTAGAACTTGTGAAACTACACGTGTTTACGTCGTAATTAGAAGCACAATTAATTTATGAGCGTCAATCAGATGAATACTGAACACCCGCCACAACGGGAGCAGGGAATGGTTGCGTTCAAAAGTAATCACCACACGCGTTTAGACATTTATAGCGCTAGAAGACGCGACGATCAATTGCTACTTCACAGAACGCTGTCGGCCACTGACGGATCCTCAACTGATTTTGTCTGACAGCGTTCCTGGGCATTTGACTGTGGCGTGTCGCAGTTTCTACGAAGTGTCTTCACAGAGCCGAGCACTGACTAGGTTCAACGCTCGAGGAAGCATCCTCTTGCATAATAAAGCCTACCTCCACACTGCCAATCGGATGAAAGCTACGCTTCAGCGCTTTGGTTGGGAGAGACCGCAGTATCCTCCGTACAGCCGGGATATTTTACCGTTTGTTTTGCATTTCATTGGTGACCTGAAGAAGCCGTGAGTGGACGCCGGCTTGAGTCAGACGAGGGAGTGCCTTCAGCGGCGGAACGCGTTCTACGAAACAGGATTTGATTGTCTCGTCCCCCTGTGGTATACATGTCTTAATGCATGTGATAATTATTTTTTCTATTTATTCATCAGTCTAGCTAACCAAAGACAATGCTAGTTGGCCCTAGGTTGTGATAACGAGAAAGACAATTCATCTCACTATTTATCTGTTGCGGTCTTCATTTCGAACAGTCGTTTGCTACATGTGTCCACGGTAACATATCATGTGCAAGCCTCGCCATCTGTGTATAACTACCACAGCCAACATCCATTTGAACCTTCTTATTGTAGTTAAACCTTGGACTCCCCCTACAATTTTTAACTACCACTTCCATTGCCAAACTGACAATTCTTTGATGTCTCAGGATATGCCATGTCAACTACTCACTACTTTTAGGCAGGTTTTGTCATAAATTCCTTTTCTCCCCATTTCAGTTCAGTAACTCTTTATTAGTTACACGATCGAGCCATCTAACCTTCAGCATTCTTCTACAGATCGCATTTTAAAAGCTGCTATTCTCTACTTGTCTGAACTCTCTATCGTCCACCGTGCACTTTTTTAAAAGGCCACACCTCTGACAGACTCTTACTCCCTAACAACTAAAATTATACTCAGAATCAACAAAATTTCAAAAACTCCTTTCTTCCTATTGCCAGGCTGCATTTCATATTCTCTCTACTTCCTCCTTCTCAGCTTCCGCTTCCCTTTCGTGTACTTCAGATCTAATCACTGAAGTATGGTGTCATTTTAAATTATAGATGACTTTGTGTCCCTGTGTTTTATCCTTGTTGCCTTCAAAATTTCAGACAGCTATTCCAGCGAAGATGTTGAAAATCATCTCTATATCTGCAAATGCTCTATACGCGGGTTTTCCTATGCTTATATTTTATGAGGAGTCGTACTGTAGCACTCTTCCCTAACAGTACTAACTGTTCTGTCACCGGAAAAGCCTAGTGTAACACTACCGGCTACTACTAAATGATATTACTACTGTGAAAAGATTCGAACTTGACCGTGAACGTATGCACTGAAACGTGTCTACTGGGAATTTGTTATTTACATTTCTGGAATTTGTACGTTCTTTGGACGTCTCAAACGCTAAGCGACAATTTTGAATCGCTTAATGTTCGCGTGCAGCCTTTGGTCAGAGTAGCTGTGTCGCTGGAAGATGTGCTTGTTTTGCTGTCGCTGCTTGGCAGCGAACCGCGCTCTAATTCGATCGTTAGTGTAGTAGTGAGATAGACACGGAGCAGAGGATTTGTGGCAACGCAGACATAAAGTTAAGTGGATCTGTGTTTAAGTAAATAATTTGTGTTTGAATATTGTGAAACAGGTGTAAGATTCGATTAGTGATCTAGAATGAAATGAGATTGGATAACGTATGAAGAGGAATGAAGGTAACAATTTTATTTAGTGGCACTGCAGTCAAGCGTAATTTAGAATCATTGTTGAATGAGACATCCATATCAGAGAACTTTAGATTTTCCATTAAAGATTGAGTAATTTTCATTGTAAAGTATTTTTCGTGTTTATTAATGATTTGTCTAACATTTGATGGAGTCAGAGTTTGGTAACAATGTTGCCCTTTGTCGCTGTTAATGAGTGTTGTAACATGAATTGCATAAAATTAATTACATATCAGATAGCATAAAAACAGTTCGTTAAAAGAATATTTCACCTAAGAGCATTGTCCACTTCCTGGATCTGAGTCATTTTTATTTAAAGGAGTGTCTCACTCAATGATGTGTATTAAATAGTTGACTTGTTGTCTGGAGCATTGTACTAAGCTCTCAACAACGCAGTTAGAAATTTCCGCTGGTGCACAGAGAGCACCAAGTACCACGTTTCCTAGCAATTAAGTGAGATATTTTCATTTCACTACCAGTTTGCTACGAAACTTATCAGTGAACAGGGACCGTTAAATGTAAAGGCTTATTAGACAGGTAATTAATGCATAGAGACCACATTGTTTAATTGAAGAGATTAATAGTTAAGTTCAGGAGTTAATCAGATTGCACATTTTTAGGGAGATTATAAGACGTGTTGTATTCTCGCAGGCAGATGTATTTAGTTTCTCTCGCATTTGGAGACGCACAAAGTTTCACAAAGATAACCAACAGCAAAGTTACAACCAACCAACCAAGCAAGTACGAATTCAAGTCAAACGAAAAATTATTTTTAGAGGAAACTTTCAGTGCAGTGGTTAAGATAAGGTACTATTTTCGTTTCTCGAAAGATTTTTATTGAAAAGAAGCAGTATCAGAACAAACAAGAATCGAACCAAGGCTCTATTAGTAATAAACTAAACTGCAATTCTGTAAAAGGAAATGGTCGCCATCCTACTTCGGCAAAGTTGTACCAAGTACTAGCACGGCTCTACTGGGATTGACTCGGCTTGACACCGAAATTATGTTTTGCAAATAAGATGCGATGCAGTTGCGCAGTTTATCGAGCAATGTAACACTAGTTTAGTATGAACGTCATAGAAGTAATATTAACCGCTTTTGTAACAACTGGCCCTCAGAAACGCTTATTATCTGTATATTAAAGCAGAAAGCTAACGATTATTGTAGGTAAATAATAATTAATGCTGGAGCAATATTTACTTGAACAATAAGTTCTTTTACTAGCTTAATTACTGGGAAATACTGTCATTCCAATGGTTTTTAGGTAATTACATTCTCTATTCGGATTATTATTTGAGTTCTCAAGGAGCATTCACTTCCTCCCAACTATTTGACTCAAAAGGAGCATGTGGTATCTGGATCTAGTATTGTTGGAGTAGCCAGTTGCTTATTACAGCACACAAATGTTGGAGAACTGTTAAATACACGTCATTAATGCTGCAGCTGTAATTTGAAGCTTAAATCTCGTACAACAATTAGCTTCGTGACTTATAAATTAATCGATCAGTAGACCCAGATCAGGCTGGACATTTTACTCATAACACAATATGAAAAACACTATTAACTATACATACACGAAATTACGAAATTATAAACACTGTTACTTTCGAACCTATACAGTAATTAATCCTTATGCCGGCACTTCAGAGTTTCCTGGCCAGTAACTATTACAAATCATCACGGTTTTTGCAGGTAACAGTAACGCTGTCCTGAGACTAAGAACAATCTTTAAGACAAACGCTTTAAATATTTTCTTGGCAATTTTACTTTGGTGAAAGTTTAACTACCGTTTTATAAAAAATTTCATGGAGTAGTTCGAAGCTTAAGTTCAGTGAAGAATTGTGAAATTTACTTCTCCTCAAAGTTTATTAACTGTAATGGAAGTTTGTTTAAGTGACTTTTCAGTTCAGTAAAACGGGATACTCTGAAATATCGTAGCTCCTGGGATGGGACACTATCTAGGTAAATGACTAAGGGCGAGAAACGGGTGCTCAGTACAAAGTAGAAGGAACACAAACTTATTACTGAAAAAGAATCAGCTTAACGGATCCTTGCAGTTATAAAGTACTTAACTGATAATTGGAGCCGCGTGGGATTAGCCGAGCGGTCTGAGAAGCTCCAGTCATGGACTGTGCTGCTGGTCCCGGCGGAGGTTCGAGTCCTCCCTCGGGCATGGGTGTGTGTGTTTGTCCTTAGGATAATTTAGGTTAAGTAGTGTGTAAGCTTAGGGTCATCACCTTAGCAGTTAAGTCCCATAAGATTTCGCACAAATTTGAAAATTTTTGATAATTGGAGACGAAAGTGGTGGCAGTGTCGATCTCCTGTGGTTATTCAAAATACGCGGCAAAAATATCCATGACTCAGGCTGTGTAACAAGCTCTGAAAATTCTCTTCTTAGCGTCAGATTTTCGTCCTACAGAGGTAACCAAAGTATGCCATTAATAATAAGCTATAGTATACAGACTGAATCACCTAAAACTTGCGCCGCAAATATTGCGAAAATGGAAAGTGTTATTGATGTGCGGTTTTCACAGAATGGATACGTAGTCTAAGAGGCTCGTAATGTTAGTCGAAAAACAGATTATAATCATGCTTAGCAAGTGTATTTTTTGTGTAAACAGACACTTTTTTTAAACACAAAAATCCCTATTGGCGTTAACAAAAGAAAAGTAGGGTAGATTATAATGTCAGTAGCGTTTGTTTCAGGAGGAATCTCTGGGCATCTCTATGAGTTGCAGCACGTGATCTGCGCAGGCGCAATACTGCGCTGACGTCACTTTGGGTGTGGCGCTCGAGTTACTCACTAGTTCTAGTTCTACTTAAAAGAGTCGCGCACGTTTTTATTCTGCATCCGATCCGGACGGAAACTGCTAGGATGAATGCTGGCGTGAAGCTGTAAAAAATTTATGTAACTGGGAAGACTGCATTGGACGGCGAACGGAGATGCCACGTTACAGGAGGAGATTTATGCGCTCTCACCTGACAGTCTATAAGGCCATTGATGATACAGAAGTTAGTACGAGTAGTGAAGTCGGAGCGCAAGTGATTCAGCAAGGGCCACCCATGTTTTGCGGTTGTGTTCTGAACTTTAGACTTACGCAGAAAGATACACCTGAATATGGTAATGGTTGGGTCACTGCTCCAGTTGTTCGGTATCCTGATACTACAGTGAAAGACGTTGTAGGTCTGGAGAATTTTAATAGTAGAGATGTGATTGCTTATCGCACATTTCATGTGAACGAGGTGTACAACCGCGACATCGGTCAGTCGCATTTCACGTCAACGATGTCTTGTGCATTATATATTAAATTGTTAATAGAAGTAATATTTATGTGTGACTTACGATATCCCTGTTGACATTGGGTTCCTCGCTGTATTGATTTTCATTGAACCCTCCTAAGTAATTCTTACTTTAACAAATGCGCAATCTTAACTGGACGTAGAATGATTTCGTATTTGGAGAACGCATCCAGTAGCTTAATATGAGATTTGTATGCTTACTAGGACTCTCTTGGGTATCATTTTAATGTCAGATTCAGTCACAGTTTAGCGGCGATCCGGAGCGCGCACCTTAAATAACGCAACTGTATCCTTTGGAGATGTCCGTCACAGGGAAGTCCAGGTTGGGCGCACATCTGACGAACCCCGATTCACGAGTGGCTCGGTCGTCGTCTTGCAAGAGCTTACGTGTTTATCATCAGTCTATCCCCACAATCTTAACACATATTATTACGGGTAGTATGAACTAAATTGAACCCGATGTTAGATTCTGTGTCTGAAAAAACTAGACAATGCTAATCGTACTTTAACACTGTTATCGACAATACCTCTTTCGTCTTACCTAACTTCATTGTCTGCTTTTAGTTAATGTGACTTCTGTTTCATCAAACTCTTTGATTTAACATGTACGTAAATGTTTTATTCATTATTTATGGAAGTGTAATTAACCCATGGCTGTAATTGTAAACATAATATTCCGTAAAAGAATGGAAACGTTAAAACTGCATTTAAAGCACTGGTTCAGACATATGGAAAGTGGGTTTGTAATCATGGAAAACTTGGATTGAATTCTTTCCACAACGAAAATGGTTTGGCGGGAACAGAAAAGGTGGATTTTGCCGTCAAACTGCAAGGCTCCTTTGTGGCAAGAGTTAGTGGGTGGCTATCAGGCAGCTTAGGAAACAGATGTATTAATGTCAGCGTAGGAGCTACGACTGTGCCAAAGAGAGATGATACGACTAGGATGGTTCGGACTAGTGAGCAGGCCTGCAAAGTACAGGTATTTTTAAGGAAGTCAGAATCATCCGAATGTCAGAGGGAAGTGCTGACAAAGCATCCATATTTTGAAAGAGTGATTGTGAACTGCTACAAGCAAGGAGTGCCGACGTGAATGAAAAGGTTGATAATAGGAGATAGAAGAATGCTAGTAAATAGTATGACTTATGACATGTTGTGGACGATGTTTCGCCTCCGTGCTACTGTCGCTGGAACAACAACGATGAAACTGACACTGCATTTCTAGTACTGGCTGGAACGATACACTCACTATATATCTCCTTCGTTCATTAGATGGGTATATAGGGTGAGGAGGGGTGACGGATAACAGCTGAACAAATGTTCCAGCACGTATGGCTGTCTCGCGATAAGCAACATCGCAGTGCTACAATTACAAGTACGAGGCCTGTTCTAAAACTAAGGTCTGTTTGGCCATAAAAAAAAAAAAGCTCACGAGAAAATATTTTTACTGACAGTAATAATTTAATGAAAATCTACATTACTTTACCAAATAATCGCCTTTCACATCTATGTACTTTATTTAACGCTGCACTAGCTTCTTTAACGCCTCTGCACAGACATCTGCGTTTTCCACGCAGTCACTTTCCAACTGCAAGAAGAGGACATAGTCGGCTGGTGCGAGGTCATGACTGTACGGAGGGTGATCAAAAAGTTCCCGACGAAAATCTTGAATCCTCTCCTTGGTTTTGGCAGCGGTATGAAGGCGTGCGTTGTCGTGAAGGAGGATTATGGGCGGCGTCCCTTTCTTTTCAAAAATGGTAGCCATCATTTTACGATTCGGGAAGGGAGACTGCTTAATCTCATTTGGTTTGGGTGAACTTGAATGGCGCCATTGCATTGACTGTCGTTTCGAATCTGGGTTGGTGTAGACGTTTCGTCGCCCGTAACAATGTGGGGAAACAAATTATCTCCATCTTGTCTATAGTGCTCCAAAAACTATCGTGCACTACACATTCTTAGCTGATCAGTCAGCATTTTTGGAATCCACCTCGCCCACAGTTTGTGATATCCAAGCTGTTTATTGATGACCCAGCAAATTGAGGTTCGACAACATTTTGGAATTCCATAACCAAACAGCTAATCATCAATCGCTGATCACTTCAAAGTTTTTGCTTCACATGGTCAAAGATATCTTCGGTCCGAATAGTGGGCGTGCCACTCCGCTGTTCATCGTGAACATTTGTGCCACCATTTTGAAATTCTTGGCACCATTTTCAAACTTGTATGTCACTGATAATTTCAGGTCCACACCTTAATCATAACTCACAGTGGATTTCAGCTGCTGAAAATCCTTTTTCCAGCAAAAATCTAATCACACCGCGCACTTCACAACTGGCGGGATCTACAACTGTCCCGGCCATTGCGATCTGCTCTCAGCGACTATCAAAAGACTACTGAATCAAACTAACACTGCAGCAGTTCCCTAACGAGTCAATAGACAGAGCTACGTGCGTGAAATTTTATTGAGGCCTACAATCATTAAAATATTGGTCACGGGACCACACTTTTTTGAATACGCCTCGTATACCAATTTCTAGTGCTGTATCGATTCCGAATGCGTGTTGTGTAACCGACATTTACATTAAACAGAAACACAGACACCTCCATGAAATGTCAGCGCATCAGATACCGCTGAACTGGATAACCAGTACCAAATAGTGTGCCACCGTAAGACGTGACGCTGTTGCAGTTGTTCCAAGTCCGCACCACCGGCGCAGCAGTGATGTCTGAACAACACCTTGGCGGCGCTGCGGCTCTTGCGCAGCAATATACACTACTGGCCATTAAAATTGCTACACCAAGAAGAAATGCAAATGATAAACGGGTATTCATTGGACAGATATATTATACTAGAACTGGTACGTGGTTACATTCTCACGCAATTTTGATGCATTGATCCTGAGAAATCAGTACCCAGAACTACCACCTCTGGCCGTAATAACGGCCTTGATACGCCTGGGCATTGAGTCAGACAGAGCTTGGATGGCGTGTACAGGTACAGCTGCCCATGCATCTTCAACACGATACCACAGTTCATCAAGAATAGTGACTGGCGTATTGTGACGAGCCAGTTGCTTGGCCACTATTGACCAGACGTTTTCAGCTGGTGAGAGATCTGGAGAGTGTGCTGGCTAGGGTGGCAGTCGAACATTTTCTGTATCCAGGAAGGCCCGTACAGGACCTGTAACATGCGGTCGTGCATTAGCCTGCTGAAATATAGGGTTTCGCAGGGATCGAATGAAGGGTAGAGCCACGGGTTGTAACACATGTGAAATGTAACGTCCACTGTTCAAAGTACCGTCAATGCAAACAACAGGTGACCGAGACGTGTAACCAGTGGAACCCCATACCATCATGCCGGGTGATACGCCAGTATGACGATGACGAATACACGCTTCCAATGTGCGTTCACCGCGATGTCGCCAAACACGGATGCGGCCATTGTGATGCTGTAAACAGAGCCTGGATTCATCCGAAAAAATGACGTTTTGACATTCTTGCACCCAGGTTCGTCGTTACCTACAACATCGCAGGCGCTCCTGTCTGTGATGCAGCGTCAAGGGTAACCGCAGCCATGGTTGCCGAGCTGATAGTCCACGCTGCTGCAAACGTAGTCGAACTGTTCGTGCAGATGGTTGTTGTCTTGAAAACGTTCCCATGTGTTGACTCAGGGATCGAGACGTGCCTGCACGATCCGTAAGAGCCATGCGGATAAGGTGCCTGTCATCTCATTGGATCTCGACCAATGCGAGCAGCAATGTCGCGATACGATAAACCGCAATCGCGATAGGCTACAATCCGACCTGTATCAAAGTCTGAAATGTAATGGTACGCATTTCTCCTCCTTACACGAGGCATCGCAACAACGTTTCACCAGGCAACGCCGGTCAACTGCTGTTTGTGTATGAGAAATCGGTTGGAAACTCTCCTCATGTCAGCACGTTGAAGGTGTCGTCACCGGCGCCAACCTTGTGTGAATGCTCTGAAAAGCTAATCGTTTGCATATCACAGCATCTTATTCGTATCGGTTAAATTTCGCGTCTGTAGCACGTCATCTTCTTGGTGTAGCAATTTTAATGGCCAATAGTGTAGGTTCCACCGCGCGGACGGATGGAGAGAAGAGCTAGCGGACGAGACCGTGCAGACGCCAATAGAGGAAACGGCCCGATTTGACTGCACTCTGTGGCTGACGTGATGAGATAGCTGCAACAATGACGAGCGATCTGGCTTAATACGTACTGTACGGCGTGGCTGAGCGAAGTTTGCTTCAGGCTAGCTGCCTGGTTTTTACTGCAAACGGAACCCGGAAATAGCGAATTTGCCTGTGTGAGTGTGTTGTAAGACTGGACTGTTCTCTGCTGGTTCGGTATCCACAGATGATTTGATAATTCAGTGGGCAGTTACTGCATGTACTGAGTGTAATTCAGCCTGATCAAGGACACATTGTGTTACCAGTATTCGCCGTTGTATTTGTGTTTGCTTGTCTGAACTGTCCAGATGCAGTATCCAAGCTTGCCAGTTGTTGGTTCATTTGGCCCCATTTCAGTTTGATGTCATTCTAACATTCACTCAAGTTTTCTTTAACCTTCCTGATTCTAATTTAATTGCCAGTTTTCACCTGAAATTTTTGGAAGTTTTTCTAACGCATCGACTGTATTGAGAAACGTTCTGACCGCAACACTGCTATCCTGAGTGAAAGTGAAGAAGAATTACAGGATCTGCTGAATGGAATGAACAGTCTGATGAGTACAGAAAATGGATTGAGAGAAAATCGAAGAAAGACGAAAGTAATGAGAAGGAACAGAAATGAGAAATGCCAGAAACTTAACATTAGGCTTGATGGACACGAAGCAGATACTGTAAGTTAAGGAATTCTGTTACCTAGGCAGCAAAATGACCAGTGATGGACAGAACAAGAAGGACATAAAAAGCAGATTAGCACTGGCAAAAAGGGCATTCCTGGCCAAGAGACGTCTACTAGCGTCAAACATAGGGCGTAATTTGAGGAAGAAATTTCTGCGACTTTGCGTTTGAAGCACAGCGTTGTATGGTAGTGAAACATAGACTGTGGGAAAATCGGAACAGAGGAGAATCGAAGCATTTGAGGTGTGGTAGTACAGAAGAATGTTAAAAATTAAGTGGACGGATAAGGTGGGGATTGAGGAGGTTCTGCGCAGAATCGGAGAGGAACGTAATATGTGGAAAACACTGACAAGGAGAAGGGACGTGATGATAGACATCTGTTAAGACATCAGGGAATAACTTTCATGTTACTAGAGGGAGCTCTAGAGGGTAAAAATGTAGAGGAAGACAGAGATTGGAATACACCCAACAAATAACTGAGGACGCAGGCTGCGAGTGCTACTCTGGGATGAAGAGGTTGGGAAAAAAACGTAAAGAAAATAAAAGTCATTCTCAAGTGCATGTTGAAAGATAAGAAATATGTTTTATCGACGACATGTCACAGACATTGCCAAACACATTTTAGCGTTTCAACATGCACTTGAGGATGTCTACAAAATCGAAATCATGTCTACGTAAAATAAGTGAACAATTAACAGACTTTGAACATCAAATGGTATTTGGAACTACAGTAGAAGGATGGGACATTCTATTTCGAAAATCATTATGGAATTCCATATTCCGAGACCGACACTGTCAACAGTGTGCGGAGAATATCGAATTTTAGGCATTACTTGTCACCCCAGACAACACAGTGGCCAACGATCTTCACTTAACGACCGAGAGCAGCAGCATTTGCATAGAGTTGTCAGTGATACCAGACAAGCAACACTGCTTGAAATAACCCAGAAATAAATGGGGGACGTACGACGAACGTATCCGTTAGGAGAGTGCAGCGAAATCTAGCGTTAATAGGCTATGGCAGAAGAGGACCGACACGACTGCCTTTTCTGACAGGACGACATCGCCTGCAGCCACTCTCCTGGGCTCTTGATGACATCGTTTGTACCCTAGACGACTGGAAAACCGTTGCCTAGTCAGAAGAATACCGATTGCTGTTGGTAAGAGCTGATGGTAGGGTTCGAATGTGGCACAGGCACCACGAAGCCACGGACCCAAATTGTCAACAACGGACTGTGTAAACTGGTGGTGGAACCATAATGGTGTGGTGTAGTGCGAACCGATCATTGACTACCAATGGTTACATTCTTCAACTTGGAGACCATTTGCAGCCGTTCATTGATTTCATATTCCCTAACAACGACTTAATTTATATGGATGACAATGCGCCCTGCCAGTGGGCCACAATTCCTCGTGATTGGTTTGAAGAAGATTCTTCACAGTTCGAGCGAATGATTTGGCCAGCCAGATCTCCCAACATAATCTCATGGAACATTTATGGGACGTAATCGAGATTTAAGTTCGCGCACAACACTCAACACTGGCGATACTTCCGCAATTACGGACGGCTATAGAGGCCGCATGGCTCAATATTTCTGAAGGGGTCTTCCAACGACTTGTTGAGTCCATACCACGTCGCGTTACTGCACTACATCGGTTAAAAGGAGGAGCGACACCATATTAGGACATTAAAACTTTGTCATTTTGGAAACTTCCTGGCAGATTAAAACTGTGTGCTAGACCGAGACTCAAACTCGGGACCTTTACCTTCACGGGCAAGTGCTGTACCAACTGAGCCACCCAAGCACGACTCACGCCCTGCCCTCACTGCTTTAGTTCCGGCAGTACCTCGATTCCTATCTTCCAGACTTTACAGAAGCTCTCCTGCGAACTTTGCAAGACTAGTACTCCTGAAATAAAGGATATTGCGGAGACATGGCTTAGTCACAGCCTGGGGGAAGTTTCCAGAGTGGGATTTTCACTCTGCAGGGGAGTGTGCGCTGATATGAAACTTTATGGCAGACTAAAACTGTGTGCAGGACCGAGACTCGAACTCGGGACCTTTGTCTTAGGCGAGCTAGTGCTCTACCAACTGAGCTGCCCCAGAACGACTCACGCCTCCTCCTCACAGCTTTACTTCTACCAGTTCCTCGTCTCCTACCTTTCAAACTATACAGAAGCTCTCCTGCGCACCTTGCAAGACTAGCACTCCTGGAAGAAAGGATATTGCGGAGACATTGGCTTAGCCACAGCCTGGGGGATGTTTCCAGAATGAGATTTTCACTCTGCAGCGGAGTGTGCGCTGATAAGAAACTTCCTGGCAGATTAAAAACGGGCCATGAGTCTTCTAGGGCAGCTCAGTTGGTAGAGCACTTGCCCGCGAAAGACAAAGGTCCCGAGTTCGAGTCTCGGTCCGGCACTCAGTTTTAATCTGTCAGGAAGTTTCATATCAGTGCACACTCCGCTGCAGAGTGAAAATTTCATTTTGTCATTTGTTATCTAAAACGTAGTTCTATGCAGTATTACACAAAAAATGGTCCAGAGCGGGCACATGTATTCGACACTGAGTCTGCTGCGCGCGACGGTTTGAGCATCGTCCTCTCTTGTGACTGGCCAGGGCCGTCGTTAATCGACGCGCTGTAACCGGCAGTTCTGCCGGCTACAGCGTGCGTCGTAGTTTCGTGCTGACGATGGCTACGAAGTTTTGGAGCTCACTACCTCATTCTTGGGTCGCGGGCCTCTCGTCTGTAGGTAACATGAGATAAACTGTAATTAAATCGAGGGAGTCATTCTGCACTTTGTTCATCATAAGAATAAGTGTCATACAAACAAAAGCAAATGCCATGATTCGTAAGCAGCTGCAGCACACGTACGCCAGTGTTACTGCGCTCTTGGAAGTAGATCCTACTTACGTACTATATATATCTTGTCACTATGTTACGGTAAATGAAACCTTTGGATATTCTAGTGTATCAACCAGCCATCAAAGTTCATCTTAATAATTTTTTATCTATGTAGTTGTTATTTCAAAAATCGCGTACTGTCGCAGTACTGTTGTATTTGATTGTCGCGCTGCTACTGCGTAATGTGAAAAAGGCTGACGTTGCTTCCTACTTCGTAGCGGAACACGCGCGTGGAATACCATTAAAACTGCGGGAAACGGATTGTTCTGAATGTTTTTCATAAGTCTGAAGAAGAAAAATGGGCTTTGAAATCTTCCGAGGTCTTTATTTACTAATGTTAAGGGACGTATCCTAACGGCATGTGTGGTTGGAAGGAAAAATAACACAGCAAGTAAATATGACGGAGTAGCATGGAATGTAGACAGACAAAACATCAGTAGTAATGTTCCTTCGTCTGGCGTGAGAACGGCGAGGTACAAAGTAATCAATAACATCATCAGCACTATTGAGCATCTTTTTGCCAACGGCTTAAGTGATACTAACCTCTGCAGTAAATCCAAGCTTCTTAACACTGTGCCTCATCGGTTCACGTACGGAGATCTTACTATCAACTTAAATAACAAGAACTTCCGCAGACATTGTATTGACTAACATTTTCCACAGGCCAGAAGAAAGTTACTACCCCCAGGCAAAAAATAACACAGTGCTCTGGCTAATGGGCAAATGTATAAGCTACAGTTGTAGCTACATTGGACGTGATGAACATCTTAAATACAAAATGTATATGAAAGCCGAATTCGAAAAAATACTTAAGTATCCGGACTACGGTAACATGCTCCAAATTGTCTTCAACATAATGGGTATAGGTTCGAGATACGCGGTACCCCGTGGAGGGGGATGGGTTGAGCCACAAAGCACTAGCAGTTCCGCAGAGGCCCCACTGCGTCTGCTCCGTGTTCCCGATCCTTACCTCCCCCACGTGTCACACATGAAAAATAAATCAGTAGGACAGCGGATAAAAGATTGTGACGGCAAACATCTGATGTTGTTTACAAAGGAAAGTCTTGAACGCCGTAAGGATGCTCTTAGAGGGCTGAAACTAACAGGAATGATAAGGCAGGGAAGGATTTTGCGACTAATTTACTCTGCATGAGACTAAGGTGCATACATGAAGGCTTTACTGAACGATTAAGTTGGGCGTTGATGAAGAGGAATCTCAGACTCCAGAAGAAGAAAATGTGGATGCTGAACTGCCACCTAGTTGAAGGTGACAATGAAGATGCCTCTCGAATGGAGAACGTTGTTAAATTTGTTTCCGCACACTCTAAACTACCATACTTCTGTTTTTAAAAAATCGGTATCGCTGTAGACTCATAATCAAGGGAGTCCACGGGTCGCTGTTTCAAATCCGCCGTGCGGTTAAAGGCGCTGCAGTCTGAAACCGCAAGACCGCTACGGTCGCAGGTTCGAATCCTGCCTCGGGCATGGATGTTTGTGATGTCCTTAGGTTAGTTAGGTTTAACTAGTTCTAAGTTCTAGGGGACTAATGACCTCAGCAGTTGAGTCCCATAGTGCTCAGAGACATTTGAACCATTTGATTCAAATCCCGTTATGATTTTTTTCGTTTAATTTGAAATACCTTCATCCGATAAATAAAAATTTCATCAAATAAGTCCTAATTAACACTTATCTAATTATCGTTTTTATGAAAAATGTATGTCTTCTTGTTTCTAATTACATATTGCATGCGGAATTCCCGCTTTCAAATGGTTCAAATGGCTCTGAGCACTATGGGACCTAACATCTGAGGTCATCAGTCCCCCAGAACTTACAACTACTTAAATCTAACTAACCTAAGGACATCACACACATCCATGCCCGAGGCAGGATTCGAACCAGCGACCGTAGCGGTCGCGAGGTTCCGGACTCTCCCGTTTTCATTGCAAATATAAATTCTTAATCATTTAAGATTATTTGAATTAAGAAAACCTGAGAAATTAAATTTTTGGGACCAAAATGGAAAATCATGTAATTTTTAATTCGACTAGCCCATTGTTCTATACCACGGACGTAATCTCTTCGAGCCAAGGGCTTAAGCGCCGTAGAAACGTGTAAAACAATACTTTCCACGACATCAAGCGCACCGTACAAATGCTGCTTCTTTACAGTTGCTACTATATCATTGCAATCTGAAGCGAATGAACTTAGCCTGGGTCCACGTTAAAGGATTTGTCACGAGAAACAGCAAGACGTTTAAGCTGCCAGACGTACTGGAACTAATGCACGAATATGTCACGCGTTACTGTCGAACGCTGGCGACATACATAACCCCACGACATAAAGGAAGAGGAGAAATTGTGGTGCTTGGAAGGCTTCGTGGATTCGACTATTGGTCGATTAGTTCAAAAAAAAAAATGGTTCAAATGGCTCTGAGCACTATGGGACTTAACTTCTGAGGTCATCAGTCCCCCAGAACTTAGAACTACTTAAACCTAACTAACCTAAGGACACCAAACACATCCATGCCCGAGGCCGGATTCGAACCTGCGACCGTAGCGGTCTCACGGTTCGAGACTGTAGCGCCTAGAACCGCTCGGCCGATCGATTAGTTATCAATGTAGCAGATAGCAGTTGCAGTATTGAAATGTACTTCTCGGATTCGGGTATGGAAGGATTTCACAATTACCAGACGACTGAATGTAAGTAGTACTTTCAATGGCTTTAATTACACAATAAAATCCCTACAATACGCTTTTGAGTAAAAAATACATCACGCAGAAAAATTACCTTTTGTTTAAGTTAGGAATTTTCATCACTCTTGTTTGTCAATATAGTACTATCAGAGTAAGAACGAGAAAGCATGTTGTACTTCCCATCTGGTTCTCTAACAAGCGTGCGGTATAGCTCGAAGTTTTCCGAATGTTCATGGTTAAAAATTAAATGACACTCGAAGCCATAGTCTTTCTCTGCTCGACGCTTTTTACGCCTTAACTGGAACTGCTCACATGACTGTAGGTTAGTTAGCACAGCTTGCTGGTTCCGTGCCGTCCATGTTAAATGCGCCGGTAAAGCTATTGGTACCGGCATGCGTGGCCGAGTGGTTCTAGGCGCTACAGTCTGGAACCGCACGACCGCTACGGTCGCAGGTTCGAATCCTGCCTCCGGCATTGATGTGTGTGATGTCCTTAGATTAGTTAGGTTTAAGTAGTTCTAAGTTCTAGGGGACTGATGACCTCAGAAGTTAAGTCCCATAGTGTTCCGAGCCATTTGAACCAAAGCTACTGCTCCGTGTTATCGCTGAATCGACGCGCTCGTAACGCACAGCATAAAACGTATCCCCATTGTTGTACTTGACTGTATTCGAGAGAGCTTGGCTGCATCTCCGCATGAAACGAAATTCAGTGAGATTCCACAAATGCGGAAGAAGACGTGGCATAAATGCTTATATCACGTTCATTCTTATGATGGGCGCGGAAGAGCATTCACCGCTCGATACTAGTCACTGATACTCGCAACCAACGTGGCCCAAAGGAAACGGCGTTATCCTGACCCTTCGTGTAGCCGTTTCCTCAGTTTCCAAGGTCGCATGTGATGCCGCTACAGTACCTAACGAGATGGCGCGGTGAATATAGTCTGGAATAGTATGCGAGAGAACAGCGGTTAAAATCCAGATTCAGATTTTCACAGATTTCCCTAGATAACATAACGCAAATGCCGGTATGGTTCTCTCAGTCTTACACCCCCCCCCCCCCCCTCACCCCAGCCGAGTGTGTTCCGTTTGACCCAAACATATGTTTGTTCCTTTTATCTTGAAAAATCTGATACTTTCATTTTTTTTTAAATCATGATGACGCAGTCTCAAAGCAGGGATTTCCTTTGTAAATAATAAACTCTGGCTTTAATATTTTAGTGTTTCCATTACAGCATGTTTATAGTGAGACACGCTTATTTAAAGTGGTGCCTAATAAATAGAAATACAGTCGCCACGTTTTTAAAAAAACAGTTGCGAAAGACTGCACTACTTTACGTAGCTACTCTCACGAAGCTATCTTTCTAGGGAAAGTAAAAGCTTTGTCGCTCTGTGTACAGCTTCAAAGACGCGCTGTAGGCTCCGCATTTTGCGGTGTAATTAACGAGAGACCCTTTGTGCGCGCATGCGATTAAAACATCAAAAGCAGGCACGAATGTAACTGTTATAACTTTCTCTTGTACGATGCTCGCTTGTTCCGATGAATTTTGTACTAGTTTAAAAGTAGCAACAACTTTTCGGTCAGCGAATCATGCCACAGAAAGGAAAACGTGACTGTTCTTTCAGATCTGTAAAACGAGCACCAATTCACGCATCGATTAACTGAAACTGGTAGAAGTCCTGCACTCTAAGTAAAACCTTAGCTATGGAGCCTGTTTCCAAACTGTTATACCACTGTCGCACACTGTTCCATTTGCTACAATGTGCAGCGCTGTAGCGGCTGTATGACGCATTGTTTTGATTCCCCGGGGATTCCAGCTCGCATCCGCGTCAATTAGACGCCTGTGCGATATACTCCGTTCATCATAAGAATAAACCTGATGTAAACAAACTCAAACGCGATGATTGATCAGTAGCCATAGCACACGAACACTGATATTGTTACGCTCATTTAAGTTGTTGTTGTTGCGGTCTTCAGTCCTGAGACTGGTTTGATGCGGCTCTCCATGCTGCTCTATCCTGTGCAAACTTCTTCATCTTCCAGTACTTACTGCAACCTACATCTTTCTGAATCTGCTTAGTGTATTCATCTCTTGGTCTACCTCTAGGATTTTTACCCTGCACACTGCCCTCCAGTACTAAATTGGTGATCCCTTGATGCGTCAGAACACGTCCTACCAACCGATCCCTTCTTGTAGTCAAGTTGTGCCACAAACTTCTCTTCTCCCCAATCCTATTCAGTATCTCCTCAGTATCTCCTCACTACATTCTGACGCCATAGCGTGGAATAGCACGTTCGGGAGTCTTTCCGAACATGCAGAGCAATATCAAGCATGTCAGATATTCTGACCGTGCGTCTGAGTGGTGACCAATGAGATGGCACAACCCCACCTACGTCACACGCACGCCGTCTCCTTTCAGTACACAGTTATGATGCGCCATATTGGTATTCATTTCAAGCCTATACGTATATATGCCGTTTTTGAGCACCAGAAAATTGAGAATCACTGGAAAATCCGTTGTTAACTGTGTGATACGTTCCAATAAAATAATGAGAAACATATTCGTGGCAAAAGAATTATTGTAACTTGCGTATTATGAGAGTGTGCTATTTGAAGGCAGCGACTCACTGAAGATCCACCCAAAACGCGTTGTTCTTGGTACAATTTGTTATAAAAAAAATTTCAATTAGTAACGTATCTACGATTTTGGTTTTCAGCATTTGGTTAGACGCTCTGATTGGCTATCAGTAGCTTACTGTCGGTTTAGCGTATTAGCGTAAGCCGGCACGGTAGCTCAGCGTGTTCGGTCAGAGAGCCGGCTGGCTTCTGTAACAAAAAAAAAAAAAAAAAAAAAAAAAAAAAAAAAAAAAAAAAAAAAAAAAAGAAACCTTAGTGGAAGGATCATCAAACGAACTGGAATGGATATCACTTGACGTCCGCAACGACCAAACACAACGACCAACAACGAACAAAATGAAAACAAAAAAAAGAGTAGTGTCGCTGATCGGTACGTAATAAGTTGCGTGTTGGAGCGGTGGTTCACGTCTTGACACTTCCAAATTATGTTTTCCTTACATTTGCGTTTTTATTAGGTTCTGATACTTTATTATTAGTTTAATATAAGTATATAGTATAATATTTGATGTTATGTAAATAAAACTTCACCTTTTTTTTTTGATGGGTGGGGCAACGGCCTTGCCGCAGTGGATACACCGGTTCCCGTGAGATCACCGAAATTAAGCGCTTTCGTGTTTGGTCGGCACTTGGATGGGTGACCATCCAGGCCGCCATGCGCTGTTGCCATTTTTCGGGGTGCACTCAGCCTCGTGATGCCAATTGAGAAGCTACTCGACCGATTAGTATCGGCTTCGGTCAAGAATACCATCATAACGACCGGGAGAGCGATGTGCTGACCTCACGCCCCTCGCATTCGCATCCACCACTGAGGATGACACGGCGGTCGGATGGCCCCGGTAGGCCACTCGTGACCTGAAGACGGAGTGCTTTTTTCTTTTTTTTTTTTTTTTTGAGGGGTTACTGTTCGACTGGCTTAATCCACTTGTATAAAGATATTTTGCTCTTTTTTTTCTTTTAAGCTTCGTAATTCACATGTTGCAAATATTCTGCTGCTAGGTAGGAACAGTAATCAAGTAAGACTGACATTGGGGTTCTACTAAAATGTGGGAATGATGAAATAATGTTTATCTTATGTGAAAAAGTATTGCAAATTTGTATAGCACTGTTTGTAATGGAACTTTTATAAGCCTACGTCGTTATTGATTGAACATGGTACCTTCCTTATCGTGGACGATGGAGGAAATGTGCGTTTTAATAGAGCTAACGTGGGAATTTAACGCGCTCCCGTTTAGTGTGATTTACGAACTAGAAACATCCTGCAACTGCCGCTGGAGTGCGTTGTGATCGCGTACACCACAGAGCCCTGTTTGAGAGGGAGTGCCGCCAACCTTTTATGTGAGAATTGCCAACAATCGGCGGCTGCTATTGGTCGGTTGAGGCGAGCGGAGTGAGGCAGCTATTTTGAGCCTAAGCAATATGTGAATTAACTAGCCGATATTTTAGTATTTAAAGGTGTTGGAAATATATATACTCTTTGTGTATTAAATTAAGAGCTTAACATGGCACGTTCCACTTTTCAGTGCTGTGCTGTAAATTGTTATATGAAACCAGACCGAGGCAGCAACCTTCTCCGCATTCCACAGGGCGAAAGGAATGCGAAAAGACGCGAATAGTGGCTACACCGTATTGGAAGTAAAGATACATTTCCATACGAAACAGGTAAATTGTGTGAGGTAAGGAAACTTCTCTTTGTATCAGATAATTGTGTGAACTACGTATTACAAAACCCAGTGTGGCAGTGGAAGTATAGCTCAGTGCCGGCAGGTAGCTCAGCGTGTTCGGTCAGAGGGGTTAGCTGCCCTCTAATTAAAAAGCTGAGTTAATCGATCAACAACGAACTTAAACGGATGTCTTACGACGTCCGCCCCGAGCAGATGCAAAAAAAAAGTCAGTATAGCTTTTGATTTCTGATATGTGGCTCCTGGGTTCAGTTCGACCTGAAACTAAAAATCATTTTTCTTCACTTTATAAATCATCATCATCATCATCATCATTTAAGACTGATTATGCCTTTCAGCGTTCAGTCTGGAGCATAGCCCCCTTATAAAATTCCTCCATGATCCCCTATTCAGTGCTAACATTGGTGCCTCTTCTGATGTTAAACCTATTACTTCAAAATCATTCTTAACCGAATCCAGGTACCTTCTCCTTGGTCTGCCCCGACTCCTCCTACCCTCTACAGCTGAACCCTAGAGTCTCTTGGGTAACCTTGCTTCTCCCATGCGTGTAACATGACCCCACCATCTAAGCCTGTTCGCCCTGACTGCTACATCTATAGAGTTCATTCCCAGTTTTTCTTTGATTTCCTCATTGTGGACACCCTCCTGCCATTTTTCCCATCTACTAGTACCCGCAATCATCCTAGCTACTTTCATATCCGTAACCTCAACCTTATTGATAAGGTAACCTGAATCCACCCAGCTTTCACTCCCATACAACAAAGTTGGTCGAAAGATTGAACGGTGCACAGATAACTTAGTCTCGGTACTGACTTCCTTCTTGCAGAAGAGAGTAGATCGTAGCTGAGCGCTCACTGCATTAGCTTTGCTACACCTCGCTTCCAGTTCTTTCACCATGTTACCATCCTGTGAGAATATGCATCCTAAGTACTTGAAACCGTCCACCTGTTCTAACTTCGTTCCCCCTATTTGGCACTCAATCCGTTTATATTTCTTTCCCACTGACATTACTTTCGTTTTGGAGATGCTAATCTTCATACCATAGTCCTTACATATCTGATCTAGCTCTGAAACATTACTTTGCAAACTTTCAATCGAATCTGCCATCACAACTAAGTCATCTGCATATGCAAGACTGCTTATTTTGTGTTCACATATCTTAATCTCACCCAGCCAGTCTATTGTTTTCAACATGTGATCCATAAATAATATGAACAACAGTGGAGACAGGTTGCAATCTTGTCTTACCCCTGAAACTACTCTGAACCAT
This sequence comes from Schistocerca serialis cubense, assembly GCF_023864345.2. Lineage (NCBI taxonomy): Eukaryota > Metazoa > Arthropoda > Insecta > Orthoptera > Acrididae > Schistocerca > Schistocerca serialis. Next base: position 174,915,672 of record NC_064642.1, read on the forward strand.
GAACTCAATTTACCGTCAACTCTAACTGCTGCCTGACTATTCATGTAAAGACCTTTAATTGCTTGCAAAAGTTTGCCTCCTATTCCATAATCTCGTATAACAGACAATAACTTCCTACTAGGAACCCGGTCATATGCCTTTTCTAGATCTATAAAGCATAGATACAATTCCCTGTTCCACTCATAACACTTCTCCATTATTTGCCGTAAGCTAAAGATCTGGTCCTGACAACCTCTAAGAGGCCTAAACCCACACTGATTTTCATCCAATTGGTCCTCAACTAATGCTCGCACTTTCCTTTCAACAATACCTGAGAAGATTTTGCCCACAACGCTGATTAAAGAGATACCTCTGTAGTTGTTATAATCTTTTCTGTTTCCATGTTTAAAGATTGGTGTGATTACTGCTTTTGTCCAGTCTGATGGAACCTGTCCCGACTCCCAGGCCATTTCTATTATCCTGTGTAGCCATTTAAGACCTGACATTTCACTGTATTTGATGAGTTCCGACTTAATTTCATCCACCCCAGCTGCTTTATTGCACTGCGATCTATTGACCATTTTCTCCACTTCCTCAAATGTGATGCTATTTCTATCATCATTCCTATCCCATTCTACCTCGAAATCTGAAACATTACTGATCGTATTTTCACCTACATTGAGCAACTCTTCAAAATATTCCCTCCATCTGCCCAAGGCATCCACAGGATTCACCAGCAGTTTTCCTGACCTGTCCAAAATACTTGTCATTTCCTTAGATTAGATTAGATTTACTTTCATTCCAATTGATCCGTAGTGAGGAGGTCCTCCAGGATGTGGAACATGTCAGACTTCTTACCTCCCTTTCGAAGACTTCTAATTACACTCCAGAGTGGTTTTCCAGCAGCTTGGCCCATAGTCTCCAACCAGTTTCCAAAGTCTTCCCAAGATTTCTTCTTGGATGCTGCAATTATTTGTTTGGCTTTGTTTCTTTCTTCAAGATAACTTTCTCTGTCTACCTGAGTTCTAGTATGTAGCCATTTTTGATACGCCTTCTTTTTCCTTTTACAGGCTGCCTTGACTGTGTCATTCCACCAAGCTGTTTGCTTCATCCTACTTTTACACACTACTGTTCCAAGACATTCTTTAGCCACTTCTAGTACTGTGTTCCTGTACCTTGTCCATTCCTTTTCCAATGACTGTAATTGACTAATTGACTACATTCAACTAACTGGTACCTTTCTGAGATCGCTGTTATGTACTTGTGCCTGATTTCCTTATCCTGAAGTTTCTCCACTCTTATCCTCCGATATATGGACCTGACCTCCTGCACCTTCGGCCTCACAATCCCAATTTCACTTCAGATTAAATAATGATCAGTGTCATCAAAGAATCCCCTGAATACACGTGTGTGGAATAATATTTATATAGAAATGGCTCTAAATGCATTAACAATGTTATTGATAGTATTACGAAAGCTACATCCACATCATTTTTACAATAATGCCTACGATCACCACTGAATAAGAGACGGAACCTGAAGAATCAAATCTTCAAATACGGATGTACTTCATGTATATGAAATTTGAAACGGTTTATTTTGTTAGTTATTCATAACGCCATCTTTACTACTTTACAAGTATTAGTTTTGAACTTTATGTAACAGTGTAATTTGGATTGTCATTTTTAGCTTCACTTCACACCTGATCAGTTTGAAGCAAATCGTAAGGATGGTGTTAAAAAACTGAAACCGAATGCGGTACCCACTATATTTAGCCACCGTCCTCAAATTAAGGAACGAAAGCCACCAAAGGACAGGGGTTTGCAAAGGGAACCTGAGTGCACTTACGCTACACAGACGGAACCAGGTACTGTTTAAATATATGTAACTAAAGAGAAACTTATCTATCTTATTCCCTACTAACCTGTTATGAAACTTAAATTTTTCGCGTTGTAGTTCGAGAAAATATTTTTTTGTTATTATTATTAATTTTTTTTTCGGGTAATGAGTAAGTTTTCGTACTTCCTCAAGACGTTTTGCCGGATGTTCACAGTTCTGACGTCGGATTACCTCCTAAGATAGGGTGTCCATTCGTTCTGTTTTTCCCGGGACGGTCCCGTTTTTTACCAAAATGTCCCGCTGTCCCGAAAGTTTTTTTGGGGACGCTCAAATGTAGCGTTTTTTTATGATTCCGCTTGGATAGAGTATTTTACGCTATTGGTTGTTTGACTTGCTATTAACTACGTAATTATTTACGCTAGGAAGCGTGTGATGACTTTCAGCATACCGCAAACATGTACCGAACTGTCAAAAAACGCAAATAATTTTAAACGCACTATAGGTTACGAATAACGACGAAGATTCTTCTCTTCTAAATCGATCCAGTTGGTCGTATGAATAAAGCAGAGAATATACTTTATATTCAGAAGTTCGGAGAAAGTTCTCTGGTTGGCATGAATAAAGCGAGTCTGAGAATATACTTCACCCGAGTATGTTCTCAGTGTGGGTTGAAGGGTGGGGGAAGTTGCTCAAAGCAAAGTATATTCTCCGATTTCGTACGAATAAAGCCAAAGAAGTTTCTCACAAGCGGAGAACATTCTCTGTTTTTGTGAGTGAGCTCCATAGCATACTTCGAGCTGAGTGAGTTGTGTTGTGTTGTGTTGTGATTAAGCGTTACCGAGCGTTTTTAGCGAAAATGGCGGAATTTATGTTTCTTGAAAGGCAAAAAAAGATATATGTAGTACGCAGGAACACAGAAGAAAGGAACTGTAGAAGTTTGTATAGATTTAACAGTCAAAACATTAATTGGCTGGCGAATCACTTTCTTCCGGAAAATCACGAAAGAAGAGGAGGCGCCCTTTCCAATGAATTGAAAATGAAAATATTTTTGCGCTATTTAGCGGATCCAGGTTTTCAGATAGGTGTAGGAGAAGATTTGGGAGTACACCAGACTACAGTATCACTAACATTTTCGTATGTTCTGCAACAGGTCAACAGGAAAGCACCGTTGTGGATCAGATTTCCGAGAAATATTAACGAACTAGAAACAGCGAAAGTTAAATGGCAATCGAGATACAAGTTTCCATGTGCGGTAGGGGCCCTAGACTGCACTCACATACCTATAATGAAACCTTCTTCACATGGAGACGAATACGTCAATCGAAAGGGCTTTCCATCTACAAACGTGCAGGCGACGTGTGACAACAGTGAAATGTTTACGAGTGTTGATGCTTCATGGCCAGGGTCTGTACATGACGCTAGGATATGGAGAAACTCCGATGTCTATCGTACATTGCGCGAGAACCAGTGCAACGCCCTAATTTTAGGAGACGAAGGATATGGCATTGCACCGTGGTTAATGACACCATTTCAAAATCCAGAAACACCTGATGAGAGGGCATACAACAGACTTCACTCTAAGGAAAGGGTGATAATCGAACGGTGCTTTGGACAGGTGAAAAGGCGTTTCCCAATTCTGCAAAATAAAATAAGTCTTGCCCAAACAAAAATCCCCAGTGTGATAGCAGCCTGTTTTGTTTTGCACAACGTAGCAAAACATGTAGGGGATGAGGATTTTGAGGCACCTAGTGATGACGACAACAATCTTCCAGTACTGGGAGAAGAGGAAGCAGCAAACGTACGTGTACGTGGAACAAATAGGAGACGGGAAATTGTAAATGTAATACGACAACTGTAATGTATGGGTGTCTGCCCAAACATTGAATAATTAAACCCAATTTGATATTTTTTGTAATTATTCCCTCATGAAAATAAAGCACGGTGCTCTGATGTTACGTAATAAAATGCTGTTTAGTGTTGTTTTTTTTTCATTCTCTGTCATCGATTTTACTTTCAACAAAAATTGTTTAACATGTAACTATTTGGAACAGAGATACCACTTTAAATAGCTTTGGACACAACAGGTTAACATGAACTGCTGGAACATTACTGTAATTTCTGTACTGTAACTTCAGCAGATTCATGGCACAAGTTTTTATTTTACTTTACCAAAATTGTTCCAAGGATGTGGAGAAGGTATTTGCCACGTGCTACAGTGAATAAGTGCACAACTGTCTAACCTGCAGCATTTAAAATACAAACAAGTTAGGGTGAAGTGGGGTAAGTGTAACCACGTTTTGGCATAGTTCAACTTTGACACCAAATTGCCAACTTTTTATTGAAGATATGATTTTGAAATTTCTCATGCTTAAAGTTTGACTTACTGACTTTTAAACAATACACATTTTGTTTTTGAAAAAAATAATAATATGGTCAAATAATTGTTTTCAAAATTTTGTGTTGTGAGATTACACTTGCCCCATGGTTCGGGGCAAGTGTAACCCCGCATTGTTGTACCCATACAGAGCATTGTAAAAGAGACTTGGGATAAGTGACCTGATTACCCAATTTTTACTGAATTTGAAGGTTTTTAAATTATTAAAATATCTTAAATTTTACTCAAGATATGAACTTTTTAGCACACGCCTCTTTGTATATTATGAAATACACGGAAAATGTTAGCTAAACTAAAAAATAAGTGTTAGCCTAAACCATAAAACACTGAAACAGAATGCATCACAGATGATTTATTTTTGTTTTAGGCCAGTAATTTATTAGTTTAAATTCTACAAAAGTATTTTTTTTCTTTACTAGGCAATTTAACAAAAAATAATAAAATATGTAGCCTCAAGAGAAATTCACTTTATAAGTTCACTTTCTGTTATTTTTCATGGAAACTGAACTAAAGCTGTAGGCAATTTGTGTTTAATGCTAAACTGCCCTAATTCAACTTATTATATTCACACTTAGGCCCTAACTATTATTTAGTCACTGAACGTTTAATGAATCAAACGTAACACCAAATGTCAGGTCTCCCTTGTGACCCAAAGTAGGCTCAGGCAGCACTGAAATGACATCAGAGGATGGAACCTCCGTCTCATCTCTTCTATCAGGCCAGTAGGATGTGGTGCCATGCTTTGTCTTATTTTTGCATCTGAGGAATATCACTTCTGGATCTCCTAAACCACTAATTTTGGTAACTTTGCCAGTAAAATGAACTTTCTTACATTTTGTTGCAAAAGCTACCAGAACGTAGTTTCCAATTGTAATTTTATCTTTGGCTTCAAAAAAGTTTGCCTCTTCTTCTTCACAGTTTATCATTTCTTTTCTGAGATCGTCCATTGTTATTATGGTCCCATTTTCTTCATCACTACTTATTAAAGGTAGGCCTCCTTCAGTTTCACATTCTTCACTTGTTGATTCAACTTCCAGTCTTTTTTCCTTGTTACCCACATGAGCAATCAGGGATTTTTTTTCTATAACATTCTGAGATGCCATTTCGGATAAAGTAACAGCACTTTGTGTGGAAGATTTACTTTTCATTACCAAGCCCTTTTTTATACCAGTAATGCTTTTTTGTTTTGTTTTCTTCTTATTATTCTTGTTTCCTTTAAAATCTTTTTCTTTATAGATGGCATCTTGAAAAGTGATAACTTCAGTTCCTGGTGCAATCCTTTTCCTCTTTGTTTTACCAGTGGGACTACACTGTCAGACTGTTTCCAATAATAAGCTTTCAAATGACAAATCAGAAGTTCCAGAACATAATGAAACATTGGTTAGCTCGGGGATGGTTGAGAAAGAACTCTGATACTGGGAGAACTGCAGGGCTCAGTAGATGTAGGCCTATAAAATTCTGGAGGTTATTCAGCTGGAAGCTTCCCAAAAATCTGAGCTACTTTCTGTTAGGGACGTAGCTTCCACACAGTCCATGGCTGCATTATCGTTTTATCAATTACTTCTTTACTGTAAGGGAATATTCCTGCTTTTTGAAAACCACTTTTCAACAATTCAGGTGGTGTTTCATTCCATACAGCAGTGAGGAGATTGGGAAAGTCACGTTTGCTAATTTTTACCCCTTGATGAAGTGTCTGGTGACGAGTTAACTTTTGGTCCCAAGTGGATTTCACACTCTTAAACATTGCTACATCCATTGGCTGCAGGACGAATTATCAGGCTCATCATTGTTGTCAGTCAAACAATGGTTCACATACTCTACTTTAATTGAAATGGCGACATTTTTTACAGTTCTGTGTCATATTTTATAAAAGGAAACGTGGTTTAAAAATATAGTAGACGTAAATAAAAAGTAAAATATATCTCACACAAACTCAGTAGACCTACAAATCCAGCACATCAGGTATTCTGGTATCCATATGTACAGGATGGCCAGTTTAGTTGATCTAGTGTGATGGCAAAAACAAGGTTACAGCTTAAATAAATAAATAGGTTCCGGTAAGTTTGTTTGGGGCAAGTGTAACCCCCCCCCCCCCCCGCCTGGTTACACGTGCCCCAGCTGATTGGTTACACTTGCCCCACATGGGAAAAAGTTGGGGTAAGTGTAACCATGCCTGGCATAACAAGAGCTTTATCAGTAGAGTAAAACGAATCTCATATTTGAAATTATCATGCAAAAGTTAGTTTGTAACCAAAAAATTGTGCAGTTATCTTTAAAACTGCAAAAATGACAGACCACCAAATTTTGAGTATGTCACTCTCTCGCAGAGTGAAAATGTATACGTCCATTCAAGTCCAAAAATTAATTACCAATTTATGTCAAATTTGACAACTTATGGTTAAATATAACAAAGAAAGGAGTAAATTAACATGTGTGATAAATCAGAGGCAAAAATACAGCTTCTTTAAGGCACTATAAGCCATGGTTACATTAACCCCATGGTTACACTTACCCCACTTCATCCATACTCTTTTTGCTTTACTTTACCAGAAATTGTTTCAAGGATGTGGTGAAAATATTTCCCAGGTGCTACAGTAAATAAGTGCACAACTGTCTCATCTGCAGCATTTAAAATACAAACAAGTTACTCTTTTTGCTTTACTTTACCAGAAACTGTTTCAAGGATTTGGTGAAGATATTTCCCAGGTGCTACAGTAAATAAGTGCACAACTGTCTAACCTGCAGCATTTAAAATACAAACAAATTACTCTTTTTGCTTTACTTTACCAGAAATTGTTTCAAGGATGTGGTGAAGATATTTCCCAGGTGCTACAGTAAATAAGTGCACAACTGTCTAACCTGCAGCATTTAAAATACAAACAACTTACTCTTTTTTGCTTTACTTTACCAGAAACTGTTTCAAGGATGTGGTGAAGATATTTCCCAGGTGCTACAGTGGATAAGTGCATAACTGTCTAACCTGCAGCATTTAAAATACAAACAAGTTACTCTTTTTGCTTTACTTTACCAGAAACTGTTTCAAGGATTTGGTGAAGATATTTCCCAGGTGCTACAGTAAATAAGTGCACAACTGTCTAACCTGCAGCATTTAAAATACAAACAGTTACCGTTTTGCTTTACTGTACCAAAAATTAGTGGTGAAGGTATTTGCCAGATGCTATAGTAAATAAGTGCACAACTGTCTAACCTGCAGCATTTAAAATACAAACAAGTTACTCTCTTTGCTTTACTTTACCAGAAATTGTTTCAAGGATGTGGGAAAGATATTTGCCAGGTGCTACAGTAAATAAGAGCACAACTGTCTTAACTGCAGCATTTAAAATAGAAACAACTTACTCTTTCTGCTTTACTGTACCAAAAATTAGTGGTGAAGGTATTTGACAGATGCTACAGTAAAACAAGTTACTCTTTTTGCTTTACTTTACCAGAAATTGTTTCAAGGATGTGGTGAAGATACTGGCCAGACACAACAATATAAGTGCATACACTTTTTTTAACATTTCAAATTAGATTATATTACTCTTATTGTTTCATTGAAAAGACATTTATACTGAATAATTTTTGTAAGAGGATATGGAATTTGGTAAATGAGGAATGAAAATGAACATTCACTTTAAAAAGATGTTTTTATTAATAAAATTCGTTATGTAAATAAGACACTACACAATTTGTCTTATTGTTTGTCTTCTTCGCGCATCAATTTCTGCTGCTTTCGTTTGAGTATGTCCAATTGATACAATAGCACCAGCCTTTGCAGCTCTGGAGTAGACAAATTACGTGTCTCATCTGTTTCCATGCTTAATCGCCGACGTTTAAGCACACTCTCATGCCCCGAAGCAGGCGATTGTGAAGGTATAACGACTTCGGGGCCCACGAGATCCATATGGTCGGCTGGAACAATTAGTGGTAGCTGCAAAATTGACTCTTGTTCATACATGCAATCTGTGTCAGCTACCTCCGAATTCCTTGGTGATCTGATGACAGAGGTGGAACCACCACCTACTGCACAAGCTCTTAATGAAAATAAAAAAAAAGTAATAGTAGTGTGTCAGGATTCAGTTTCTAGTTAGTAAATATACCAAACAGATTTATGCAGAAATGTGGGAGAGGTTCGTCCAATTTCATGCATAGTACACTGTAATACTTTTACTGAAAAGTGGTGATATAGTAGACGAAATTTACCAAACATTGTTTCATTTTCACATGTTAAAAATACGTATTTGTCTGAATCACAATTTCAAAGCATTAAGCGCGTAATTAAAAAATCGAAAAGTATGGGACTTACCAGGAGCTCTGTGGATAGTTGGGTTGCA